>NW_022706010.1:825729-826466 GCF_011630105.1 Anneissia japonica
AATAAAATGTCTTTAGGCCTATATAAAATATCTAAGTTAACTTGTTGCAATGCCACTTTTTCTCTTCTCTTGCTTATTTCAATTGTATTGCACAGCCAGTTATGAAGTATTTATTTATAACAATCAGCTAAAACTTTATTGATATTACTTCAGATCATCACTGAAAATGTTCTTGAAATCAGCTGCCATATCTTTCAACTTGATCAACATAGAAACTTTTACCGCTGCAGCACGTCTGAGAAGATATAATTAGATTAATAGATTATAGATTTGGGGAAATTTATTATAAAAATGTAATAAAATAAACATGCAAAACTACTTTATGGCTAGGATATGACTAGCCTAGGCCTAGGGCCTAGAGGTGAAGTATAGTGTATAATAAAATAGAGACACTTACTAAAACATATCCCATATACCATAGGTTGACAAGTTGCACTGAGACTGCCAGTGTGAGAACATCACTGACCGTGGAGCTATCACTTGACACGGGTTTGCTAGTTGGCTAGAAGCCCAGTCAGTTGGCTAGGGTTTACCTATGACTAGGCCTAGCCTAGACTGGGCCTGCCTAGGCTGAGGTACCTTCATTTTCTTCCTTGCAAAACAATATGAATGATGAGTGTGAAACATAATACCGGATCTCGAGTACATATAGTTCGTTTTCAATCCATTAATGAACAGAAATGGTATCGCAACAAACTTGGTCATGCGTTTTGTAATTCGACCATCTCCTACACACG
>NW_022706010.1:826518-847859 GCF_011630105.1 Anneissia japonica
GCTCACTCGCTTGTTGTGCCTACATGGGATATCAGTGCGCCATATTCTGCACGTAGTGAGACTCTCAGAGTCAGCTAAATTATAAACATATAAATTGGAATACAAAAGAGGCCTATGGAAAATAACATTTAATAATGGTAGTCCTAAATATCAAGATTAAAACATTTCATCTTCTTACAAAAAAGCTGATTTAGAAAGCTTTCGAACTTTGTTTTCTCGTTTTTTTACGTGAAACGCGATGTGTTTGTTGTTTGGTTCGAAGCTACCTAATTAGCATATTCATGCTCTATTTTGATTGCTAGAAACATCAGGGAAATGGATTTATGTTTTGTGATAAAGTGCAGGCAGATGAACATCTAGATGTGTATAAGAGACAGCATCTGAGTTTTCAAGAAAAAATACATTGATCCTGCCACCCTGTTAAACAAATTATTTCAACATGAATGCAATACACAAAATAAGGCTTCTTATGATTAATACCACTCACCAGTGTGTCAACCAAAATTGTATACAATAAAACGTTTTCTATTCCCTGGCGAAATGTATAATATCAGTATCGATTTATTATTCATAAGTAAGTGATTACTATGTGTAATTAACGCCAAATCATTCGATATCTTTAATTAACATTATCGATATCACCTACATTAATACAAGTACTAATCTATGGAAACATAATACGGTACCAAGGCTGAATCAGATTTTGTACGATTTTTTATGCTTCGGAGTTCGTTTCTGTAATCTGTAATGACACTAATAAAACTGGAATCTGTCGGAACAGAAGAAGTCTAAGTGGGAAAATCGCCTTGGAGCTAAATCATTCTTGCATGTGAATGAATTTTATCAACATACTGTTTCATTCGAAAAGGGAGACTGCCGAAACGTCTGGCCATACGAGAACTGCGCGTTATTATTGTTGCAAAAAGTTCAAATATATCCAGCTTTCGAGGTCTGTATGCACGGTTTGTATCCGGGGTTTGAAGTCCGGGTTACGTAGTGTCAACACCCACGTCATGTATATTCTTTAATAATTGTTACTTTGAAATATCCCACGAACCACTAAATTATGGAATAAATTGTCTCTTCTACGTCTTACAAGAGCTTCCAGGAAACCCTAAAGTGAGTCACATAGACACAAGAGTATGACATGAGGAATTGACCGCTCTGTTGACAGTACCTTAGACATTAATTAGGAATATAATAAATCAATCATAACGTCAGCACCGCAGTATTAACAATATGTTGAATAATAAATTTTATTAACATACATCTGTTAACATCAACTAATGTTATTAAACCTAGTGGAGATTCGACTGATTTCCTATCATATATCACTACTGTTGTCAAGAAGTTGAATTCTTAAATTAGATTTTCATAATAAGCAAAACATGGACCCAAAGTCGAGGGCATTTTATTCTGTTATGAGCAACGTAACAGACATGGCTGTTTTGTGCTTAGGCCTATTCATTTTCTTCAAGGAACAAACTTACTGTTTTCTACCAGCTGATAATTGCAAATCATGTTGATAACGAGGTATATCAAATTTTGAGCACAAAAATAAGACATGTCATTTCATTGGTGGCCTCACGTTACATACAATTACGTCTTTAATAACAAAAAGTCCATGATATAATTGCGTCATTCGTGAAATTTAGTTCAATTACATACTATGATATTTCTGTTCCATTCTATTTATTCCATTGCACGCTCCGACCTCTATTTAAGATATGTAGGCCTTCTATAATTTACATAAACTATACGGTATCAGTAATGGTTAATCAAAAAATCAAAAATAATAAATGTTTTCCAATTAAACGGGGGAGTTTATAAATCCAATAAACCCAGAATATATTCATTTTTTACATTCGCTTAAAGAAAACACATTGATAAAATCAATACCTCCATGATAAAATAAAATCAAGGCAATTCAACAAAAGGACGCACATCTCCGCTTGCGAACATAGCGCGTGCGTAACAGCCCTCTGATCTTTACTGTGGCATCGACAATCCACCTAGTTGCGAGATGGTTGCGAGTACAACCGTCAACTATTAGTCTATGCGTGCCATACGTTTTATGGTGTTAGTTACTATTTTATTAATTTTGGGTACTTCGCAATGTCTGTTACATCTGATTTCGTTTGACCAGCTAAAGTGTATCTATAAACTACAATTTGATTTTGTGAAATGAAAATTTATAGCAAATGAAAATTTACGATAGAAAAAAAAAAATTATTTTCTTATATAAAATTAGACTGTGATTTTGACAAGGTGCACAAAACGGACATTTAAGTTAATACAGAATTTTTTTTTTTTTTCTGCCAAGTGAGTCTCATGAACCTCCGGACACCACCTCATCCGTAAAATTGGTGTTGAATTGAAATAACGAAATTGCAGTCTAATGTTAATGAAAAATTCATTAGACCTCAGCAGAGTACCGTACTCGCGCGAATAAGCGCCCGGGCGCTTAAAATATTTTTTGCACTTTTTGAGGGGCGCTTATTCAAACGGGGCGCTTATTCGAACGGGGCGCTTATAAAAACAGAGTGAAAATTGAGGGGGCGCTTATGGAAATAGATGAAAATCGAGGGGTTCTTATGAGAACTTATTAAATCCAAGAGGCACATTTTGAATGAAAAACGATTAAATAAGGACATCCGGAAACCGCAAATTACGAATGATGCTGCGGCGGAAAAGATAATCGTCCAGAGAGCATGGCTTGTCATGACAAGATTGTTGTGAGTACAGTATTACATAACAGCAGAATAGCAGATGAAATTAGTGGTGGTGGTTAGCTTGTTCGCCATCGGTCGATTGAGAATAGCAGGACGGCATGATCATTGCAGGTTTTCTTGAAAACTTAGATGAGAATGTGTTAAAAGTGCTAATTGTCGGAAAAGGAGTAATAGGACTAGGCTATAGACAAATGAACGAAGATGAAAGTTGGGAATATACTGTCTGTCCAGGGAGCTCTCATCATTCTGTCAAAGATAAATATCCTCACTTTGATATTGACTAAAGGAGAATGTGATTCCACTCCACACCTCAAATCATGCCAACATCCACAGTCCCAGGATTGATTGGGTTATTGAGGGGGCATTTATTAAAATTAGAAGGGGGCGCTTATTCAAACGGGGCGCTTAAGGAAATTTCTCGTTATGTGGGGCGCTTATTCGATAGGGGCGCTTATTCGCGCGAGTACGGTAACCACTACACGACGAGCGATTATCATGACAACTGACACGCGCGTGGGTATTTCGTCACAGGCTATGGTTTGGTTGCTATGGTTTTTGTGACGATCAGCGAACTACAGGGGCACGCGGCCCGTAGAATGTCAATCTCTGGTTCTCACGAGAGCCCTAGTATCCGGATCGGGAGCTAACCGTTAGCGCTAACCGTTAGCACCTGCGTGAGAACGCCCGATCGGTTAGCGGTACCCGGATACGCTAACGGTTAGCAAGCGCTATCGGTTAGCAAGTTAAGGGCGTTTCTATCATCAACCAATCACACGTACGCGTTTACAATTTCCAGTTTCTTATTGGCCAGTGATTCGATCATCATATTGTTGGTATCCGGATCGGGATTTTCTCGCATGACACACGGCAGCTAACGGTTAGCAGGATCCGGATCCTGCTAACCGTTAGCTGCCGTGTGTGGGAACATAGCTAATACCATGTCATATCCTTTAATGTCCCGAGATCGTTCGTTGCCATGACAAACACCCGCATTCGGATCTATAATATTGCTTTACTTACCGGTACTTTTTTAGCTATTCAAATTTGTTAACTCGCACACTTATGGTAGCATCGATTTTTTTTTCTCATTCTGTCACTAGGATATGTTTGTTAATTCGCTGCAATTAAAATTAGTTAGTGATATACTATCGAGGCCATAGTATAGTACAAGTCATTTGATACGGGGAAGATTCCTGGCTAGCCATAACCAAGAGCTCAATTATTCAATGATAAATCAACTGTTAATTGTGGCCTCATCATATTATTCAGCTGATGCTGTGTTGCAATTATTTGATAGACCTGCTGCGACTACCATACATTTATTAGCAAAAATATTGTTAGTAGTGTTCGTGTGAGTGATTACTATGTGTAATTAACAATTAATTAATTAGTGTGAGTGTGGAGCTGAAAAACGACAAAAGGTCCCCAAATGTGACTCTTTAAGGCCTGTTTACACTTCAACGATAACGATAAAAATGCTAAAAAGCGATTGTTCATATAGCAAACAAAAGAAATAAGAGAAGTTTTTACACTAGGACGATTCTATACCGATTTATCGTGTATGCAGTAACAAATTATTTAAAAAAAATCAAATCAGATGACGTCATAATCATGGACAAACGATAAAATCGTTGCTACTACAACGATTTTAATGTTTTTTCTTGATGATGACCGTCATCTGATTTGATTTGTCAAATTATGTTGTTATCGCAGGCCTAACTGATAAGTTGTTATCGAATCGTTCTAGTGTAAAAACTTTTCTTATTTCTTTTATTTTCTATATGAACTGATTGCTTTTTAGCTTTTTTATCGTTATCGTTGAAGTATAAACAGGCATTAACACTGTAAAATTAACAACAATCGGCGATTTTTTATTTAAAAAATGATAAAAAAACATAGATGCTGAGATCCGGTCATATAGTAGACTCTGGTAGACTAATGATTTAGTTGAGATGCATGACATGCAATTGTCATCTTTTTCGGTAAAAAAAGTTCTAGCTACTAAAACAAAGATAAAATATTGTCATGACAGCCTCTTTGTGTTACGACAATAAAGGTTGTCTGATCATTTTATGGAGTATTAGGAAACTGAGCGCATCCTATCTCGAGCGAGAATGTACAGAAGAATCTTAAACCGTGCAAAATATGTATAGCACCTCCCTATGGTACCGTAGATATCTCAGATTCCTTAATTATAAAATTCAAGTCGACGACGACACTAATGTTTATGATTGGTTTTCTGGTTTTCTTAATATCACCATTGAATGCTTGAGAAAAATGTCATTTTCTATGGACCTGTTAATCTATTTGTGCTGTTGTTTTATTAACCCGTTTTAATAATTTGATGCTTTCGCCAGTCTCCAAGAAGACCGTGTGCCCTGCATCTTCGTATAATTGCTTCATAGACCGTATCTACTCTATAATATATTGATATGACTTCCTAAATTTGGAAAAATAGCTAAAGCGTATTGATAGACTCAACTTTGTCATAACTTCTAGGCCTACTCTACATTCTCCAACAATCAAGTATATACAAGGCTGACTGGGATCGTACAACACACGCACAACGTAAACACTCACGCACAAATAAAACCTATTAAACACAAACCTGATTATAAAACCCAAAATGAGCCAAGAAAATTTAAATTTTAACCTACTCTTTAAGATACGGCAGACATCTGAAGCGTAGTAGGCCTACATTTTCGAGTCTTCGTTCTCTACATGCAGTAGGCCTATTGCGCGCTGGGGTATCTGTGATTGGCATTAGAATTTGGTCCTAGAAAATGCTTCCGACATTTTCATTTGATAACACGTTTTGTTCACATGTGTTCAAATCATCAATAGAATTATACGCATGGATTAGTTAGGGCATTCCCCCTGGACAGGTTGTTTCATTCACAAAAATATGTTATCATGAAATCCACTTTCAAAGTGTTTTAAATTGTTGCCTTTGTTATTCATTTTTCGTTTACATCCATGTAGGGGCCTAACAATAATAAAAATAATATTAAATAATAACAATATAAAAGGCATAATATAAAAACTAATGATAACATATGACATATGACGACAATAATAACATAATGACAAGTTCCGTATAAATTGTATTAATTTGAGTCTCCTAGATTTTGTTGGTTCCTTATTAATATTTAATTAACATTATATCCAATATTTATAATATTGGTCTAATAATTGAATAAGTGAATAGAAATAAGGAAGTATACAAGTACACATATACAATGTGTTTTGAAAATATATAATGTACGATGCAATTATATTTAGAATAACAATAGGAAAAATCGGTATTTGAGATTATTATTGTTGACATAAGTAAAGGTTATGTTTACCTGCATTATCGCTGCAACAATATGTGACATTTAACAAAATTACATACGGTACCGCATACAGTGATATTAAATTGGCCTATAATTCATGATATTTGCCTCGAATACAAAAACGGTATAATAATAATAATAATAATAATAATAATAATAATAATAATAATAATAATAATAATAATAATAATAATAATAATAATAATAGTTATTTGACATTTCATTTTTACATCAGTTGCAGCACACGTGGCGCAGTCATCTTAAACGAATGAAAGAAGAAAACTGAAGAAAAGTGGAATTACAGTATTATTAATGTTCGCATCACGTTGTCTTTTTAATCTTATATTCAAAACAAAACTGTGTCATGCGCATGTTTTTGTATTACCTATAGTGTACATTTCAACCTTTTAGACAATCCTTATTTAAGTAATTATTATAGGTATTAAAATTTTGCTCACCTCAGCCCCAACCATGGTGGGGCTGAGGTGGGTAAGAATTCCCCACTAACTTTAATCTTGTGTCTGCCGATGTTGGACGGAGAGGTTAGAGGCTCTACAGGTTTGTCAGGCAGTGCTTTTCCATAGCATCCAGAGGTGCCACATTCCAAAATGTGAAAAAATACTCACCTCAGAGGAGGTTATAGACTCTATCACCATGCTAACTTTAAATCTTGTGCCAAAAAAAGTTGTTCACAAAACCATGGTGGGTATGGGGTGGATATGGACTCCACAAACTTTAAATTGTATTCGTCCCGTGCAGTGGTAGCAAATCTATAGCAACCAAATTTGTTAAGAGCCCCTCCCCCACCCTCCCCCTCCCCTCTCTCTTATATCTTCTTATACACATCTAGATGTGTATAAGAGACAGATATATATATATATATCACGTGTAAATATATCAGTCGTTGAAACAAAAATTATGTACATGCAAAGCATATACACGCATACGTTGTAAATAATGCATATGCATACACAATACACATAAACACACATATACATTCACATAATTAATCTCCAACTTACGCAACTACAAAAAGCACAATGCAACTTTTAACTCACCGACTATTAACCCGATATATGTATCTGTATTGTCGAAATGAATGAAATCTTTGCGTATACAGAAGATTTGATAACATACAAGTATGTATGTAGCGTCTTTTCCAGGCGGTTTACTTTATCGATTGACAACGGTTAATATGAATTGATTTCTTTATACAGCACTGTATTATCTAGTAAAGCTCACTAACTGGCTGTATATTCACTGACTCCCTGTGGTAACTATCTGTTTGAATTGAAGTAAGTTTACACAGTCCCTGCGTGTATATGGATGTTCATAATGTAATGACGTTTTTATGAAGCCGTTTCATTGGCTACTCGGAATCGGAACTATAGATATAGCCATGAACTCTAATTAGTTTTTGTACAAATGGATATATTAATAAATTAACCATCTAATACTAAGATATTAGGTCTATGTCATTATGCTGTATTTCACCAAATACCAATTATAATAAAATACTTTTATACATGATGTATAGTATTATATTAATACTAATAATATAAACTAAATAACTGTAATAATATTATTATTATCCTCATCATTATTATCTAAATCATCGGCATAATCCTTATTATTATTATCATCATTACCCTCATTATTATTATTATTAATACTATCATTATTATTATTTATTGTTGGCATTGTTATTATTATTTTTTATTATCATTACTAATAATAATAATATTATTATTATTATTAGTAGTAGTAGTAGTATTAGTATTATTGTTATTATTATTATTATTATTATTATTATTATTATTGTTATTATTATTATTATTGTTGTTGTTGTTGTTATTATTATTGTTTGTTTATTAGCTTACACTGGTATGATGGAATAGTTTCGTGAGTGGCAGTATGGTGTAGGATAACATGGCTCATGTCTATAAATTAATGAATACAGAATACAGACGGTTACATATTTGCAATGATAGGCCTATATAATGATTAAAAAACTTTTAATCAAAGGGGAATGCGTTGATCGTTTGGTCATTTAAATTATACTGTACTAGTTGATCTACGGTATTTATCATTCTAGTCATTGCAACAAAACTAAATATTTACTGGGAGAGATTTAGGGTTTTTTTTAGAGGTTTTCCTAGGTAAACGTAATCTAATAAGTAGGCCTACCGATAGCCTTTTCATGTCAATATATTTAGAACTTCTCGGCAGATAAATGTCAACATGACAGAGTGATACTCTTGACTTATTATTTACATGAGCAGACTAAAGTATTTGCCCAGGCGCTCAAGGAAAACATAACTATCATTTTTTTAATGCAGAAACGTGCGAGGTTTAACGTGGTCTAGACATGGAAGTGGAGCTGGGCCTGGCGATTATAAGATCGCAATGTTTTTGTGTCCCAAGGCTTCTCCAACACAGAACCCACTAAGCCACACAAGCAAACAACGCAATACACATTAATCGGATAAAATTGTCATTTTTATGGTGAATAAATGAAAGATACATACAAAATAAAAATTACAGAAATTACAAAATATATACGTTGTGTTAAATATTGGCTGACCCCCCAAAGTTTATATGACATAATGCATACAAAATATATAACATAAATTTAATTAAAATTGTACAATACATAATTAACACAATACCGTAGTATATAGATAGGTATTCGCTTAAAAGTGGATGAAATACGCCGAAAGCCCAGACAACAATGAGGGAAGCGGGAGAAATATGGACATGTGACGAACGGGGAATTATATGGAGCCAAATGCTCGACATATAGGATAACATGGGTTTAGATATGGACGTGAGTGCCACGTACTGGTGTCTGAACAGGGTCAATTGTTGGGAACAACGCCTTGGCTTTCCCGAAACGAAATCTGAACAGCAGATCCGCCAATCCCCTTCTGGGTATTAACCTTAAAAAGAATATTAAATCGTAAACAGGACAGCACTAACCGGCGTAATAGTATAAGAGAGTGGGGTCTGTTGCTGTCATCTTATTTATAATCGTCACGACAGCCTGATTGTCGGACCTGAAGAGGTATACGCTTGCTGATTTAAGGTCGGGCACAGGTCTCGATAGCGAGCACTATAGGAAATAGTTCTTTTTGGGCAATATGGTGGTGGTTGAATTCCTCGGGCGAACGCTAGAGCAAACCAATGTGTGCCGAAAACAGCAGCACATCTAAAGAACCAGACGCATCAGTGAAAAGTCGAAATGTTGACGAAAGACTCCAAGACTCCTCAAGAATCAACGCCTTCCCATTAAAGTTGTCAATGAAGTGAAGTCACATGACAAGATCCGCTTTAACTTCTTTTTTCAATCTAATATAGAAAGATGGGTGTCTGAGGTTTATAAGGCGACGAAGGAAGGTTCTCCCGGGAACAACTACAGAACAAGCAAAGTTAAGCACTTCTATCAACGACTGCATTTCACGTAACTGTACATTTAGCCATAGAAAATACGTGAGTTTAGACTTGACTTTGTCTATCTTAGGTAGGGGCAACTGTACTCCATCAAGGAACTACCTCAATGCCAAATATGGTTATAACTGCTGTAGGGGCCACGGTTTTGGATTCCTTGATCGGAATACCAACTGTTGAGCATGAAATAGAAACTTAGCCCAGGGAGTTGTTATAGTGTTAGCCAAAGAATCACGACACATGTTAGCTTGACGGCTTACACATGTTAGCTTTACGGCTTACACTGTATATAGTCGGCTGAAACCATCCGTTACGGAGGTCACCTGGCGACACACATGACTTTTTCTCTTATATTCCGAAAAAGAGTGTGTTCTACCAACTTTAAAATAGCTCCATGTAGTGGTTGCCATTCTCGGGCTTTAAAAACTAAGTTGAAGGTTCGAACCCTTCGATGTAACTCTAACTAACTTTTATCTCTTTTCTAACAGGATAATTACCCCTGCTACGTCGGATGTTCCTTAGGGAGATAAAAATAATGTTCCATAATATGTATTTAATCTAATGATCAGGAGATAATGTTACTTGTAAAGAGGCTTTGGCATAATTCAAACAACAATACCAATTCATATTATAATGAGACGTATTTGTTTATATAGGCCTATGTTCAATCGGTGTATATACTGTCTCTTATACACATCTAGATGTGTATAAGAGACAGGGCCTTATAATGATAATTTTCTGTAAATCAATAGCTAGCGCTATTCCATTACGAATGGGCAGTTTGAAAATCAGTTGCTTCAAAGTGGATTTGCATTGCAAACGCAGCCTAGTGGTCTGGTAAAGGCGTCCCGAATAGGGAAACTTGTTAACACTAGCAATCACATCTTCCTATAGAGTACTACAGTGTTACGTCCACGTCCGTCCGTTGCTATGTTGCAAAAAGCGTTCAACGACGCCATTTTCTTTACTGACAAACCATTAATCCTAATTCAAACGTATTATTAAGATGTATCTTACTTTTTCTTTGTAAATTTTAATTGATGAATAAATGTGTGATCGATAATAATATAATGCGAGCTTTTGTGTTTTTAGTACATTTTGATGGTAAAATATTAGAACCTATGATATAATGAACAGTAACCTACGTCTGTTGACAAGAGAGCACCGCCTGGCGTCGTGACGACACGACTGTGGTACTCTGTATAACATTTATATATAGGCCTAATTATAGGATTATATTACTTTACATTGTCATCAAACATTATACATTGCATCGGCTTGCCAAACATAACTGAGTTGACGTTGTCTCCGCTTATTTTGGGGAAAAAAAAAACTACCCGTAGGCCAGAGCCTTAGTACAAGGAAACCTTCATGCCTTCTGAATAATAGTTTGCCGAATTCCTGATGAAACACCATACGACCGCCAAACATAAAATATATTAATAGAATACATTAACAGATTTATCATGGTATTAAGTCGTAAGTAAACATATTAATACTGTACGAAAGAAATCCGAAACCAATGTATTTCGGTGTAATAAGAATTTAATTAGTTTAATGATGTCCACGTGACATTCAAAGTCAAATACTTATACAAATAAAATTGTGGGCGTGCCATCAATCCATAGGATATCAGTTAGTCTTTCTTCCAACAACTGCCCCAGTGCTGCTCTCGAGATTATACCTAAAACGGTTAATGGTAAACATGCTCATTCACACTCGTTACTAAATCATTGCTATAGATTTTTACTTGTACCATCAAACGGTATTATTCTTTGCTATTTGCACACACGCTCATTTACCGATGTGTGATTGCCAATTCCATGGAGCCAAATTCTTGATTAACGATTCTCAGAAAGTGTTTTGAACAGAAGCTTCTGTTGAAATCATTTAGACAATGTATGCCTATAACGAAAACCAAAGACAAAAACCAATTTTGCAATGCATAATTTCCAACAGTTAATATAAGCCTATACGTAAAATAGATAGTCTTAATAATAAAGTTATAGTATTGCTACAATAGACAAGGATGAAACATACAGAAGTATACTGCACTGCATGAGAAGGAAAGAGAGAAATAATAATGACAAATAATTTACAGAATTTGAAAGGATATAGGCCTAATACATGTAACTGCATTTCGTTGTTAGAACTCATATTGAGAAAAGTTCTCATTCACGGTATATATTAGTAATAAAGCCGGCACCGAAAGGGGAATAGTCAAAAAATCACGTAGTGCCTATTACGGTACCGTAGTTATTATTATCTCGGTAAGAATATCTACTCACACAAACGTGTTAAGAAAACCATTATATCTTTAAACGTATGCAGATAGATAGCATTACCCTAGTTTATGACATTCTTTAAGGGGCTCTGGGTGAGTTAAGTCATTAAGGTTAAATGGGTAAGACAGTTTAAACAAGCATTTCGACGTGCCACAATGCAGAATTAGGTTAGGATGTGGGTATGCGGGTTGGTCCTTAGGAGTGGATCGTTCCTACCCGTTGTGCATTAGATCATGGAGGATTAGATCTAGGCCAGATTGTCAAAACCCAGTGTGTCGAATCCCAGATTGCCGAGTCCAATTTGCCCGGTCAGTTCGCCGAATATCATACATCAGAATTATCGACAGCACGAATTCACGATGGAACACTCTCTTACTCGCATCTCATCCATTGTATGTTAACCAATCTTACCTACTCCTAGGCCTATATATCCTCTTCTCTCTTTAGTCTAGTCTATACACCAAGCCCAAGGACTGTTCTCCAGTCTTCTGGCTACCACTCAAATTTCATAGTTCTCCACATTGGCCAGCCCGTTTTTATTGTATCCCTTTCTGAATAGGCACAACCTTTTTTTTTTTTTTAAATTTCTGACCTTAAATCAAGCGTCCCATGCTTGTGATCTTTTGTTCTTTATCACCGTCCTGTATAGTTGTTCTAATTAATGCCTTTCGACTTTGTCACACGTTTATCCTGTTGATCGCATTGTTACTTTGTTGTTCCACTGTTCTACCATTTTTGTCGGTGATTTACATGCTTACATGCCACGATGGCTTTAGTAGCAAAACAGAATTTGAATTTTACTTTAATTTGATAAAATCTGTAAAACAGACAATTACAATAGTATATACGGTACGCTTAAAGTTTATTTGTATTATTAAATGCGAACAAATTATTTGAATAGCCTATCACTTCATAAATATATATTCTTGTAGATTACATCGGCAATCCATAAAATGGAACTATTGTAACTATAACAACGCCCTCAGTAACACAAGAGAATATACATTTTTGGAAATTCGAAATCGAAACTAATTTGCATAATATATACCGTAGGCCTATTGCAGGTAATTTGCATGTCCAAATGGACTAGAAAGTGTCATAAATCGTCTATAAAAAAAAACAGTCATTGCCACTTTTGGATACATGCCATTACTTGTTATTACAGATAAATAGTAATTCCATTTATGTTGTCTTCAAAAAACATTATAACAACGTTAGACGTTGATAAATTAGTTCCTCTATGGAACTTAATTAATTAATTTCTCCATGATTGGACCTACTGTACGCGAATTGGGAAGTGGATCAATAGCTAAATTAAGCCTTAACTAGAAATCTAATACTTGGTTTTAAAGCCAAGCTCAGGAGGATTTCTTTTTGTATGCTGTACACTGATTTTTCTAAGACACAAAAGGCACATTTTGAAGTAAACTTGGAAACAATCAATCAGTCAGGATACAATTTTTTTAATATTTAAAAAACTGAGGGAAAAGGGGAAGTAACCACCCTTTTTTCCACCTTTTCCCCAAGTTATTAAATATTCAAAAATCTGTATCTCGTTAACCGCTCATAAGTTGTTAGTCAAATAAGCTTCTCGTGTCTTAGGAAAATCAGTTGTACACATATCAAAAATTTCTTCCCGCCTGACTTCAACAATATAGGGGATTGTTCTGCTATAGTTCTGCTATAGTAAATTGTTTGGGGCCGGGCCGGCTGGGGAACCCTTGAATACACCACATTTGAAATCAACACAGTAATCAATAAGTATTTCTCTGAAAACCGAATATTATTGAAGGGCCCACTGGTCGTTTTTCTTCTTCAAAAATATTAAGTTGGAAATTACTTGAAATAATTATTTTAGGTCTATTTATGAATTTGCCCCCAATAGCCCTGGGCCCCAGTGCTTCACTGGCTGCAATGCCCGTAGCTACGCCACTGGTCTTATCTCTGAAACCTCCATTTTAGATTCCATGTCGGGTGCAAAACATCTGATCTTGGATTTGCGTCGGACGAAGGAACTCCCATATGGAGCTTAAACTGACAATTAAAATTGATCATAGTGATAATGATAATCTTCAGAGTGCACAATTCCCTTGCGGACATAAAGTTTCAAATTACTACAGGTAATCAAGGAGGTACCTATAGTTACCTTATTGGAGTATTTAATACATTTTTTCTGAAAAATTGATTTGTAAACTCTGAGATAAACTGCTCACATTTGTAGAGTCCACAAATATTGTTTCATCCTGTAAATGAGGAAACCATAATAATATCCTCATTTGTGGATTAAAATTTCAAACATACTTAGTACAGATGCTGATCACGTCAAAGCAATGACGCATTCAGTGGAGTTTCATTAATCTTTAAGTGCTTTAAGATACTTCGAATTTTCTGTATGTCAGCAACCTTCAATATCAAGGAAATGTACATTGCCATGGCCATTGGACGCTCCTATTATGCCACGTAGCCTACATTTGACAACATTATTTTTAAGTTTGAAAGTATATAGTATACCAATCTGCAAAACATAAACATTCAGAAGATAATTTATCATCTGAAATAAATCAAACGAGAAGTCTGGGTAAATATCTTTGAGCTATCCAAAGGATGAGATAAATGATTTTAACAAAAAGATACTAAATCAATACTAGCGATCGGAACTGAAACCATCAAGAGTTTATTGCTTGATGAAACAAGATACTGCTGACGAATCTATGCTAGATCAGATACAGTAAGTTGTTGTAAAAAACTACGATTTAGGTGCAGCTTTGCAAGTACTATTTTATAAGAACCAGTAAAATTTTACCCAGGCCCAGTGTTTTTTTTTTTTGTTTTTTTTTGCCGACATCGGGCTTAAAATGTTTTTTTTTTTTTTTGTTTTTTACATTTTACCTCAGTCTCAATTTGTTCTTATATTTTAAGCAATTTCAGCCTCTAAATTTTTATAAAACGTGTTCTTATTTTTAAAAAAGTGTAAGGCCTTGTACAATTCGACCCTTTATTACATTCTTAATATCAAAGCTCCGGTGTCCGCGAAAGAAATACCTCATGGTTTTCTTGGAATAATATCGCTTCAAGTGAAAAGGTCCTTTAAAAATAAGTGGATGCAAATCCGATCGGATGTTTATAGGAAAATCTATTAACATAGGGACGTAGGTTAAAATATAAACATTGTGCTTGAAAACCAAAGATTAAGTTAAACAGGGGAAAATAATATATGTGTGGTTATGATCAGCTTTTCAAATTGAAGATAATATGTGTGCTAAAGCTCGGGAAATGCTTTTGTCGTTGATGATTCCTACAGCTGCGTTTGAAACTTGTTGGAGAAAAGTACTAAAATATAACTTCAATAATAATAATAATAATAATAATAATAATAATAATCACGTGATTGCTATTGTAAAATGTAAATGCTGTTATTGACGTTATAGTTTATATAATGATTTCCTTTCCATTTAAACTGATCTAAATCATATCTGTGTCTCCGTGATTTCGTTATAAATTCACCTGATCAAATGTTTTTGCAATTGCTACTATCTATGATTGTGATTTTCTTCATGTATTCCATCCACTATCGTACGAATAACTTGCTGTTCACCTAATCATATCTGTGTCATATATTTGATTCCAAATTCACCATATCAAAGGGTTTCTACGAATTGATTACCACATGATCATTTGTAAATTTCACTAAATCCAAATCGTAAGAATAATTATACTGCTGTAAAAACTTTCCAATCGTCCGATTACTCGTCACATACGGAGCTCGGCATTGCCTCCGTACACAGATGGTGAATAGAACAGAACTTTTGTATATATACAAACGACACTACCAAATGGAATGACGGCGTACATAATCCATTCATACAAGAAATGCATTATATTACGGTAATATTACAACAGTATTTGATTGGTATGAAAGGGTGCATATGAAACCGGCATCGTTGCTTCAGTATTGCCTGCCTCGTCTGCCTGAAAGTGACAGGATCCCAAATTGGAAGAAGTCACTTCCTGGAGACCTGATTAAATAACCTTTCTGCTTTCTTTATTTTTTTTTTTTCTTTCTTCCTTATTTAGGCCTATTTTTTTTCTTCATTCTTCGTTTTGCTGCGCATGGTAAACGTCGGTAATGAATTCCATGTGACAATTGATAATTAAAACATGCATGGTACTCCCGCAACTCGGGGGAAATTTTGGACCCTTGGAAAATTGGCTTGTTTAAGTTACTGTAACATGACGTCACTGCTGAACTTCGGTAGAGTATTGAGAAAAATAGCTTTTTCTTGAACCCGCCGTGCCAAAAATTAAGTATTTTCTACACATACTCTAAAATAATGTCATATAATGTGGGCACTGTGCTCAGGCAGTAGAGGTTCGTGGCTCTATTATAAGTGTGATATTCTCATTCAACGTGACCCCAAGGAGGTAGGCCTATAAAATGATAATAATACTTTGAACCTCCTTCACTGTAAAAATAGCGTGGATCATTTAAAAACACAAAGCTCCACGCAATGTTGGCTCGTTTTTGGTGACACGTTTAAAAGCTAAACGCGCTTAATGTATTTAGGATCTTGACGTGTTTAGCATTAAATGTGCTTAGGTTTGACATCAGAAACCTAAACACATTAGGATGGACCAAAACACGTTTAGCTTTTAAAAACGGGACAACATTGCGTGGAGCTTTGCGTTTAAATGCTCCACGCTGTTTTTACAGTGTAGGTGCTCCTCAGTTTTCATAATGTGAATAATGTGAAATGTATATTTTCTCAGTAAGCGCAGACAAACACTCATTTTGCCCAGTTCGAGTCTAAAGTTTACATGATTGACTTTAGGTTAGTTAGATATTCTAGCCACCTCAAGGGTCATAGCAAACTAGCATCGATCCGCCATGACGATAATGTCTATATCCTATCAATACGGCAGGAATAATCATGAAGGTATAACAATATAATATTTTATATATAATATTGTTTTATAGAAGTAATCAATTACAACTTGCTGCTGGATAAACACTTGGACTGAACCTGCCGGTCCATGGTATCCAGCTTTGTTATTTAGGCCTACAAAGGATAGAATAAGGGAGTTGTTTTTTTTTTTATTAACATAGACTAAAGTTCTGCTGTTCTATAGCTTAGGTCTTCTGCAGATTTATGAACGGCCTACTAATAAGATAAAGGATTGAGCTTTGTACTAATTAGTGGTATGATGAGCAGCTTGCATATCGGGTCCACTTGTAAAGGCTAGCCGCGAGTAAAACGTCGTGTGGGGCTAAGTACCGTATTAAAGTCAGGCTCCGGAGGAAAAAAAAATTTTGATATGTTGTACAACTGATTTTTCTAAGACAGAAAAAAGTTGTTTGACGAAAAACTGAGCAACGGTGAATGAGATACAGATTTTTGAATATTTAAAAACTGGGGGGGGGGAGGTGTAAAAATGGGCGGTTACGCCGCTTTTTCCCCCAATAACACAATTTTCATTACATTTTAGACTACAAGATAAATCTAAACATTCAAAAGATGCATAGCTGTTAAGCAAAATCTTACTTCGTTCCTACATAGCAGATTTTCATGTTGCACCATATGGCATAAGAATAAAATGCTTTTATTTACTTTTGAATCCCTGGAGCCATAATATTTATTTGGTGTTATTGTACAATTATGTACAATATACATATCCAATATGTACCTTCCTACACTCCCTGGAAGGAACCATTGTTACCGTATAGGCCTATATCGCGTTCGTTACACCGAGAAAGTCTCCCTAGTGTTTTGCAATTTTAAGGAATTTGTTTAATGGGATGTTTTTGTCTGTTAACCATTCATGGCCTGGGTAAATAAACTTTGGGTCTACTTGGGTTTCATCAGTGGTTTCAAGTCACTGTTTAAGTATAAGTATTCCCTTCAAAAGAAGACGTCCCCTTAAAAACCAGAGTATTACGTTCCAAACTATAACGAATGTGCCATGGAAGAAATACATTATACACTTCTTACCTATCGTTATATATGGTATCGGTAGAGGTAAACGGTTGTCTTGAACGCTGATGAACTCGAAGTATTGATAAAATTAAACTCTTTAATTACCATAAGAATTATCATCAAACATTAGGTCTATAATAATTGTGGTTTTACAAGATTTTTCTATAACCACAATATGTCGTAACAGGAGTAAGCCTAAATAGATTAATGCAGCAGATACATCATAATATTTTAGTATTATAGGTACATGCTTTAATTAACTATATTAGGTATGAAGCAAAAATACACAATGTTACAGCATTAAACTAGACGTAAGGTTTCCCTATCACTCTACTGGAGGAGAACAAATCTCACCTCTGCTGATGCATTATCTCAATTATCCAATGGCGACGGCGCATCCGTTAGTCACCACATTATCTACCGGTATACCCCGTTTGAGAAAAGATACTACGTATTAGCCTATAGTGTCTTACCTAAGAGACAAAGGACGGGCACAGCTTCCGACTCCAACTTACTAAGATACAGTACCGGTAACAAATGGACACCACTCACTTTGTGAAAACTTCTATTTCCGCCAACAACCATTGATGTATCAGTGCAGTTTATAATACCCAGCAGGCCAAAACGCGCTATATGGATTCTTATTTACACACACGTCATTTTATAGCAGGACGGTAAAAACTGATGAACTTCTATAAGCAGTGATGACCTTCTTGTTGTCTGATTTAGGCTCACTCGCAAGTCAATCAATCAATTATTTTGCTTAAGTATATACCAGTACGGTACTTGAAAAACATATGTTTTTTCAACGAAGTTTCTTGCTTAAGTACTATACATTTCTATTTCCATGGTAACGCGAACATTAAACGACGAAGAGTTGATGATTTATTGGCCTGTTTGACATTAAGTGGTACCAACTCATGCGAATGATGTACGGTATTCTTCGTGAAGTTTTAAAGTAATTGTGAATTGATAATTCACCCGATCGCTTCACATAGATCAATGTAATACACCCTTTCAAGCATTCTAAACGAATTAAACTTTGTCTCTCCACTTGTAATATATCTGTCTCTTATACACATCTAGATGTGTATAAGAGACAGCTTTATTAGGAATTCGAACAAGAGGTGGCCCAGGGAAGGACTTTCACAGATATAGGGTCGGCCTACCTCAGCCCCACCATGGTTGGGGCTGAGGTGCGAAAATTTGAGGAAATATTACCTCTAGATGGCAATGACAACTTTATATAGTAAAATTCATCATCATCATATCACCATTTTATATATAGGGGCCTAGCGAAAAATATATCGTGTATAGGTGTAATTTTGCCCTACCTGACGTTGAAATGTACTGCAATGTTGATAGTAATCAAACCTGGCCATCAGGCGCAAGCTCGGTGGTCTAGAGGTATGATGCCAGGCTAGTGATCTGGAGATCGTGGGTTGGAGTCCCACCAGAGAACAACTTGCAATTTTTTTTTTCGCAATTGTTTTCAAACGTAGTGAGTACATACTACATTTCTACGTCAAGTAGGGCAAAATTACACCTACATATGATTCTCCTGACGCAAATCCAGTTTTTATCTATTCCATCACGACAATAACAATTACTTTAAAAATATATCGCCAACAAATTTCTCATGATCATTTATCAAAGGGATCTTCAGGAATCATAGAGATCTAATTAATATGTGTGATGTATCATAGAACATAAAACTTAAAAGCATTGTCTTTTATATTTTTACTTTACACACTTCAAAGCTGTGAGTCCATAACCACAACAGCCCCACATTGGTTGGGGCTGAGGTGCGAAAATTTGAGGAAATAGTACCTCTAGAAAGCCGGAAATGACACTTTTATACCGTAAAATTCATCATCATCACACCACCATTATATAATCAAACTGAACCGTTATAAAGGTAAAGCGCTAACAAATTTCTCATGATCTTTTATCAGGGATTTTCGGCAAACTTAGAGATCTGGTAACCCAGGACAACTTATCCTAATATAGCTTACTAAGGTTTAACTACAATAATAATTATAATGACTGGACAAAATACAAATTTCTTTTTGCTTTTAGCACAATTTTCTCCACTTTTTAGTATTATTAATATTATTTAAATACCGAAAGGTCCACTGATTAATCTCAGATACTCCAAGTATCGAAATGCACGCCATCGTGTCGGGATTCAATATTTCGACATAAATTTATCATCATTCTTTTATATAGAAATAGTCAATTAGAAACCGTACTGTATTTAAATCAACACCAAACCCAGTGTTTTGTTTTGGTTTGTGTTTTTTCTAATTTGTAATCGCATAAAAGTGAAACGTCGTCCTTGGAGTTGACTATTACTGTCCGTAGCGCAGCTCAGCAAAATAAGTTATAACAAACCATGTTCTATATGTATTTCTAATTTGAGTAAACAATTCACGCTTAGGTATAGCCTATGTGTTATAATTATAGTATTATTATGTATAATGTGTGCTGATGCATATTTACATGTTTTAGAAGTAATTTATTTTGAGTGATCCCAGGAAAGAATTTGTTTTGGCTAGCAAAACAAGCTTTAAAATACTAACACTGTGTACAAAGAAGGTAGGGGGGTGGGGTGGCTCCCACGGTTTTGTATAGCGCTTTATACTGAAGCCACAAAGCGCTCGGTGTTTGGATTATGCTCGTACATTGACTTGCTGCTCCCCTAAGGTACCAGCTATCTCTCGTCTGTCCACAACAGGGGTTGCATGAATCACACCGGGGGTAATCCCCTATTTGTCAGATGGTTATATTGTATGATTTTCTTTTAGTAATATTGCATCAGTTTTATAAGCCTATGCAGCTTGTTGCGTGACAATATGTGTTAATACCTTTTGTTTTTATTTATTTTCGATTTCGATTGACATAAATGTTAAGAGTCAGATCCGACGTACCGGTAACGTTTAGAAAGTTCTTATATATCCAGGAAACTATTATAGCAATTACAATTAAGCATTGACCTACCTGACTTAAGGACGTTTAGAGATATACGTAGCTTGATATCCCAAAGAGGCATGGCGAACTGTACTGATGATGTGCATCATCACGTGGATAAGGCCAATACAGTCGGATTTGTATTTTTCACTATTTACGTTGTCGTAACAGCTACCGTTGCTGAGTTCGGAAATTTACTAGTTTCCACTGCGATCGTTTGGAAAGGGGGACATAAAGAAGATAAGCAAGGGAATAAGAGTAAACTACCGAAAACCAGGAATATCTTAATCCTAAGCCTGAGCCTAGTGGACATTTTGATGGGGATAATCCTTGTGATATGGATAATCAAACAAGATGATTACACCGGTATGCTGACCTTCAGTCTATCTTTCACGGCAACTTCAACCCACTTAGCAATAGCGCTTGATCGTTTCTACCGAATTTTCTACTTTCCAAGGAATGTAGATCCAAACACCGAAAGACGAATTCTTTACATGATATCCGTTGCTCTTTGGATTGTTCCCTTGGTAATGTTCGGAACTCTTCTTGCGGTGGACCATAAACTGTACCATCTGGTTACATATACCCTGTGTCCAATAG
>NW_022706010.1:848096-848582 GCF_011630105.1 Anneissia japonica
TAGAGTGGTTTTCTTCTAATATCATATAATAATAAGATAACAATAATTATAACTGCATCTTTCCTTACGTTATCTGTTTTTTAAATGTTACGAAACACCAATAACACCCTAATCAAAACTTGGCTTTGTTAAAAAAAATATATATTTAGCCTACCTGGAAACATAATGTCTACTGATATAATCTGAAAATATTGGGTTTGCATAGCGAGTATCAATAACAAAACAATTAAACCGTTAATCAGGTTCTTTCACAAAATCTGATCCTTAAAAGGCCTAAGTAAGTAATAACTTTATTGCTTCTCTTTTTTACAGAGGCACAACCGTAAAAGATGTGCAACAATAACGAAATCAGTATAAACTAATGTGATTTCATCAGCTTTAAAGCTGATGAAGGCCAGAGGACTGGCCGAAAATTTCTTTCGAAAATAAATGAAGTGTTCTACAGTCTACATGCCTTGTTGTCATAATTTTTTGTTTCATATATAT
>NW_022706010.1:848664-857821 GCF_011630105.1 Anneissia japonica
TATATATATATATATATATATATATATTATTTCTAACCCTTTCCATTGTTATGGTTTCCCCCTAGTATATAATCGTATATAGTTACATATATACATATGTACACACATACATATATATATATATATATATATATACACACATACATATATATACATATATACATATAAACACATATACCTATACATACAAACACATACACATATCCATATACACACACATATACATACATATATACATATATATATACATATATGCACACACACACACATATATATATATATATACATACATAGACATATACACACATACACATACACACACTACATACACATACACACACACACATATATATATATATATATATATATATACATACATACACACATACATATATACACACATATATATATATATACACATATATATACACATACATATATATTCATACACATAGGCCTACATACCCACCCACATACATACACACATATACATATATATATATATATATATATATACATATATAGGCCTATATACCTACATACATACACACACATATATACATATATACATATATAGGCCCATATACATACATACACACATATACATATACACACATATATACACACACATTCATAGGCCTATACACATATTCATATATGCATACATACATATACACATACATACACAAACACATACATATACTGTACATATATAAAGGAGTAAATATTGTAAATTTTAATCAATAACATCAGTATAAAATACCCAGACATATTAGTCTTGCAATAGAAAAGTATTATATATTTAATTTCGTTCTTTCCAAGTCGTCGTTAAAAGTAATTTACAATGATTATCGAAAACTTTACTCGCAATAGTATAATTAATAGGGTTTATACAATTTGTTGTTAAAATTTGATATTCGTAATGGATTTCTAAATCATTAAACAAAAGATGGTATTTAAGTTCAGGGGAGCTTGATGTGAATAATTCCCAAAATATATGTAAATCCTTTTTGTATAACTCCTTTAAAAAGGGTTCAGATACGTGCATTCCAGAGTGATATCTAAGAATTCGTGTTTCATGATTGAAATACTACTTGACATTTATTCAACTTCCTGGTTGATGCAGGAAACCTCTCAGTTTTTTCTATCTCTCCCACCACGTCCAAGGAAACATCAATTCTTAAAGATGCAGGTCTGTCAAGGAGTTAATAATTATAGAGCAAGGCAAGTCAACATTGAATTGCATTGATTAGAAGAAATGCAATGATTATGCATTATTGTCTGGAACGATCAACTCAAATTTTTATATATTTAAATTTTTTATATACGGCGTAGATTGTATTTTGAAGTCAGTTATGTAATCTTTTGGTGTTATTATTGAGTATAGTAATTTTTCTTATGTATTTAATGTTATGTCCATTCTTGTTACAATTTTATATATAATATTTTTAATGTTCTTGCATTTTTAATATATTCTAATTTTGTAAATACATTCATTTTAGCCTTTGGCTGCCGTTATATTTCCTTTTATACCTGAATAAATAAATAAAAATAAATAAAACTCATTCTATAAATGAATTGGTTGTTGGGCTCTCATTTCTACGGTGGTCCAAACTATCACGCACACTTTAAATAGAATCGCACAATTAAAGAAGTCCGCAACAAATTCAAATGTACAAATATTTGAATTTGTTGCGGATTCTTTAATTGTGCGATTCTATTTATCTTGTGCATGACAGTTGCGGGCCACCGTAATTTCTTCGTGCATTCTGAATAAAATTATCTACAAATTTCTGATAATGTCCCACTAAATCAAGGAACGATCTCGGATGTGTTTTTGTAACAAGCCTTCCACCGTCCTGTAATGCCTTAATTTTCTCTTGTTGTTTGACTTTCAATAAATAAAATCAATCTCCTCAAACCCATAAAGAATTCCTTAGAACGAGCAGCAAATAATGATAAATTAATACATTCGTTTAAGCACCTTCAGTTTGTACTTCTAAATGTTCCTTTCATGATTCAATGTGAAAAGGCTTGCGTTCATTATAATTATGTAATTATTCAATTTAATTTTCTCTAAAGAAAGATTATATTTTTATAGGCCAAACTATAATTATTTCCGCAAAGTGACGGCGGACTGGAATTAGGCCTATTAGAACTATTTTGACCATTCATGTAATACAAATGCGGTTAATTGCTACCAGTCAATAACGAAATTATAACCCCTAACTTCAATCTGGCTTAATCTCAGAGTCTCTTGATAATTATTAGGAACATTCAACATAATCTGAAGGTTGTTATACCTGTGCGCCATATGTAATCAAAATCACAAATGTATTAAACGCAGGCCCCAGGAAATGTTTAAAATCCCTCACCAGGCCTCTCCTGGAAAATTGCATACAAGTTGTTTATCAGGACATCACAACATTATTCCCATGCTAGCGCGGTATAAGCCTTTTAAATGTAATAAAAGTCCCCCTTAATATAGAGGCCTAATCTAATCACGATACGATATAGTAGGTATGGATAGGATACGGTGATACTATTAAATTATAAGATCTGCAGAAGTAATATGCATGCCAACAAAATAATTGGGAAAATAACAGCCACTCACGAAATCAGTAGAGAAAACCTATGAACAATACTAGTCAGTCATTCGCTAAATTCATACAACCTTCTATGGCAAACAATATATAACTAAAGGAAGTAAATATATATTCGTCATGTCTTTTGAGATTCTACAATGACACTAATTGTTATGCTTCTGGTTACAGTACGTAAAGTGGGGTAGGCCTAAGTACTCAAAAATGCATTTTGGTTATGAAAGCGATACAGATTCGGATCAGGGACCATAGTGGAGTAACGTCACTTCCATAATATAATGCACAGGCGAGCTGAATGGCCGAGCGGTTAGTGCAGGGGCGACGCAACCTACAGTCAAAATGTCGGCGCTGGTTTGAACGGCACGCTCGCCTATGTTTCTGGTGGTGGTACAAGTCTTCTCGGATAAGGACTATCCGTAGGCCCAGTGTACGCAATGTGGTTCGTGTGCACTTAAAAGAACCCAGTACATTCGAGACGAGTAGTGGGTTACCATGGTGTACTGGTCCATACAGCCCCTGTACGAGCTAGTCCACAGCGCTTTGAGACTCCGGTCCGGTATAAAGCGCTATATAAATCGAACTACTTACAGTTCGGTTAGGTGGAGAATGCGGGTCACACCTTACTGGAGTAAAGTTTCTATCCCATTATTCATAGTTCAGTAAGGGCACGGGGTTACAGTCCATTAGGACTTTAGAAACAATGTTCCTACCTATAATGTTACAAAAATTCGGGGGTTTTTTCGCTAAAAAATGCTGAGAGCAATACGTGTACCGAAATTTCCTTTAATGGACAAAATAAAGTGCATTGTATCGTAACATGTTTTATTTTTTATTTTATTTTATTTTTTTTATTATTTTTTTTTACTCATTAGTCAGGCGTTTCACTTTCATTTGTGTTCCACGTGTGTTCCGACAGAATAATAGAAAATAATGAAACAACTTCAGTAGTAGACTTTAAGAACACTGATTTATTATAAACTCGGATATTTCTGCCACTCCTGTGGCCTTCATCAGCGAGAATGAGGAAAACATCATGAATCAATATAATATAGGCTGTCTTATCAAAAAAGAATAAAGGTGACGAGAGCAAATGAGAAATACTTATAAAACTGTAAAATGATTGGTCTATTTATCTATGAGTATCTACAATAACAAAGAACCAATGGTGTTAATTGCAGAGACTAGTCAAATAAACTATCCATTGTATTGGCCAGCACAACACAGATAAGATGGTTATTTCAGAGAAATGAATCATATAGAGATTGTAACTGAGCCAACTGTAGGAAGACCTAATAATATAACGTATGCTAGGCCTGTGAATATACCTAGAATAATGAATGAAGTAATGCAGTAATATAATAATAATAATAATAATAATAATAATAATAATAATAATAATAATAATAATAATAATAATATTAATGATAAAAATAATAGTAATAATACTAATCATAATAATAATAATAATAATAATAACAATAATAATAATAATAATAATAATAATAATAATATAATAATGATAATAATAACAATAATAATAATAATAGTAATGAGTAAATTCCAAAAAATAAAATATAAAATAAAATCGGGTAACTACAGAAACGGATCGAAATGAAAAGTTATGCCTTAAAAAACGAGAACCCACTAAGGATAATAAGATCCTTGTTTAAACCAGAGACGTGTGTTTTGTGTCTGATAAGGAAATAAAAAGGGTACCACGACTGTTTAGCAAAGTATGACAATATTGTGCGCATGAGTACTTTCCGATTTTTTAAAACTTTTTAAATACTTTAAAAGCAGGGCTACCGTGTGAATTCTCTCAATGATGATTCACAGTTGTTTTCAACATTTCATTAGAAAGCACATATGGACTAGAACCTTCAGCTTATTCAGTCATTGAATTCGGGTATTACCGGGTGTTACTTGTATGAATACCCAATGTGTACCGTATGTAATGCCAAGCATGCTAAATCCGTATTAAGGGGAATCCCCAAGAATGTCATAAGACGCAACCAACCATAAAATAATTAAAGGCACTATATAAAACAATGCACAACGGGAGACAAGCAGTGGCGTAACGCCTATGATCTCTCGTGTGGCCCCCGACCCCTAGGGCCCCCAAGGTTGCCCTACAAATAAGGTCCCCGATTTAGACCTCTTATCCAAAAGGGCTTTGTTGATAAATAATATAATAATGTGTTTCTGAGATCGACTGAAAGACTATATCATATCCAGTGGTAGATTAAATGTGGCCCTCTCGGCCCACCCCTTCCCCCTAAATTTGCCAATTGTTTAAAAAATGAAGATAAAAGGAAAATTATACTCACCCGTCCTTCTCTATTTAAAATACCTTGATCTGCAGCTGATATATAATTTATTTCGTCGTTAAAAACAATGTAGAATACAATGACAAATATTAGAAAAACCAGTATATTTAAAATCCCTCAATCGAAGGGGGCCCCAGTCACAGGAAGCCACAGGGCAATGGGGCCCATCGTTACGCCACTGCAGACTACTCCTTTCCCGCTTGCTATTATTAATCTTAGGTACGGTAGTTCTAAAACGCCTCAGTATAGCCTAACATTGCACCAAATTGTTCAGTTACTCTAGGTGACAGGAGCTTGGCGCCTGGGTCCCATCATGGATATGTATCTCCTCTGAAGAGCAGCAGACAATTTTAGTAATTTAATTATTATTTCTTAATTAATTATTATCAATATTATTAATCAATATTTATTTAATACAATTGTATAAACAATTTTATAATTTTTCTTAATTTATTTATAGTTCCTATTCTAGTTATCTTATTACTTAATTTTGTGCATATAGGTATACATATGAGTAAAAGTATTTTTTTAAACTAATTAAATTTACAATGTATTTTATTGTAGCTTAAATTATTAGATTCGTTTTAAATTTTTTTTTTCTTATTAATTGTAATACTAACATTTTTAGCTGTGTGCTACCGTTTTGTACGTTTCTATATATACCGATATAAATAAATAAATAAATCTTGCTGGCCTACTTCGCCTTTGATCATTTGTATAAATTAGCACATTATGTTTGATTATTATTTTTATTATTAACTAAATGTTTCAAACCTTTCTAGACCCATCCACTGTTCAATATCAATTGGTTTTGTGCTATGTTACAAATGCTCGAAAGTTAATTAATATTTAAAAAGACTGCCATAAAATTACTTCATCAAATTATTTTAATTTCAAGTAAAATACTATATTTAATTCAATTCAATATTTGCTAGGCATCAATGAGCTATTACCTGCTTAACATATACAATTACACAATACATTTATACAACAATCAAAGCCTAAATTAAATAAACCTCAAGATATATATTAATAATATAAATAAAAATGAAGTTGGTAATAAGTTTGGTAGTAAAAACAAATAGGTCAGTGTGTTCCAAGATACGGGTAGAGTCATCTTGTTTGCAGAAGATGGATAAAGGTAGAGAGATGAATAAGTTAAATACGAAGAAAAGGAGAATTGAAATATTGGATTCTACAAGAGTTATGAAGGCTCGTTACCGGTGATATCTGAGATTTAACGTTGACGTCAAACGTTTGGAGAAAATTTACGAGAATGTGAAGAAGACAGACTGAACTGCGAAACAAAGTGCATAGTGAGGTACCGGTACTTCAATCTTGTGTTGGAAGTTGAAAACCATATTGTGCAAAAAGTTGATGATATGAAGCAACGGCGGCGGAACGTTTTTGAAAACTAAGCTTAACTACATTATTAGCGAGTATATAAAAAGAAAGTTTTAAAATGTAAAAAGTGAAAGGCCAAGACAATTGAAATAATAATTAAAAAAACCACTGATTCGCACACAATTGAATAATAGATAACATTTCATAAAAGAACGATAAAAAATTTAAGCGTCGAGATAAAATGGTTTAACTTGCCTTAAGAAAACCGAGAGAGAACAAACGACTGCACGACCTCAATGAATTATTTAGCATGAGTGTTACCGTATCCTTGATATGGGTTCCCCGTCGAAAACTTCACTTTTCCCCCGATGGATAAAAATTACCCTTTTATCCCGTAGTAAAATATTTTATAGAATTCTATAGAAAGTCGATAGAGGTTTAAGAGTTTTTATAGAATTCTATAGAAAATTTATCCAAGAATAATTTCTCTTATAAAACCTATCCATTCTCTATAGAGATAGTTCTACAGAAATATAATTCTATATAAAAATGATTCAAGATTTTGTTTCTATACAAGACCCATCCATGTTCTATAGAGATAGTGCTATAGAAATATAATTCCATAGATAATTAATTAGAAGAAAAAATGTATATACTTTTTATAGAAAGAGTTCTAATTAAATCTTATACAATTTTTAGATTTAATTATATATTTTCTCTTCAGATTTTTTAAATATAGTGTCTATGGAATTTCTATTTTTCTTTCAGAATTCTCGTTATATTCTGATATATTTTCTATGTAATTTTGAAAGATTTTCGATAAAATTGTTTATAAAGTGTTAGAAATTATACAGTTAAATGTATAGATTGAATAATATACAATTTCTATAGAATTATAAGTTGATTTCTTACGGAATTAATTATTTTTCACATCGTAATTGAAAAGAAAAATGTATATACTTTTTATAGAAAGAGTTCTAATTAAATCTTATACAATTTCTAGATTTAGTTATATTTTCTCTTCAGATTTTTTAAATATAGTGTCTATATAGAATTTCTGTTTTTCTTTCAGAATTCTCGTTTTATTCTGATATATTTTCTATGTAATTTTGAAAGATTGTTTATTAAGTGTTTAGAAATTATAAGTTAAATGTATAGAATGAATAATATACAATTTCTATAGAATTATAAATTTATTTCTTATGGAATTAATTATTTTTTACATCGTAATTAGGATTTATATTAAAATTCATTATAGGCCTACATTCTATATGGTACGTTTTAAAGAACGTGTTGGCGGATTCCATGGGAAATAGGCCTAAGTAAATACCGTATTGTATTGAATTTTATTTTATAAATTTATGAAAACATTATAAACAATTCTTGAATTTTAAAATTTTCTGGATTTTATCAAAATTATCTACCTGCACTTTATCCCAAAACATGAATCGATTTCTATGGAACGCCGTTCAAGCAACAATTTGACGATAATCAGTGAACCGACGATGGTGAAAAAATTAAATCGTCGATGATGAAATGTGAACCGTCGATGATGAAAAAAGTGAATCGTCGATGATAAAAATTAAATCGTCGATTATGAAAAGTGAACTGTCAATGATTGCATATTGGATAAAGTGAAAATTGCAATAGACGCATAATAAATAAGCGCAACAATAATTATATAATATATCGACAGTGGCAGATACAGGAATTCGAAAGAGAGGTAAACCAGGGAGGGACTTTGACAGACCGAGGAACCTCCCACCTCAGCCCCACCATAGTTGGGGCTGAGGTAAGAAAATTTATGAATAGGGCATCTCTAGATAGTCAGAAATTACACTCCTACACTTGCATTTTAATACATTTTTCTTTTTTTCCCTTAAAAAAAAGGGGGGAGGGGGCAGCAGTCACTAAGACATATTAGGAACCGACTCGATGGAGTTTAATGTCATACCCAGGGGAGAGCACAGATCTGTTTTGAAAGGTAGAGGGGGAGGACATTTTGTGAGTCAACACCCACCTCAGACCCACCATTGTTGGAGCTGAGTTGAGAAAATCTGAGGAAATAGTACCTCTAGGTGGCCAGAAATGACACTTTTAGTAAAATTCATCATCATCACATCACCATTAGTCAAACTTGAAGCGCCAAAAAAAATTCTCATGATCTTTTATTAGGGATTTTTGACAACCATAAAGATCTTATTAATGTGTGTGTGTATACCATAGAAAACAAAGCTTAAAAACATTGTCTTTAAGTATGTACTTTACATACTTCAAAACGTGATTTCACAACCACCTCAGCCCCACCATGGTTGGGGCTAAGGTGAGAACATTTGAGGAAATACCGTAGTACCTCTAGATGGCCGGAAATGACAAAAAAAAAATTCCTCATCATCACATTCCCATTATATAGTCAAAATGAAACGCTAACAAATTTCTCATGATCTTTTATCAGGGATCTACTTAATATCCAGGATAACTTAGGCCTAACATAGCTTACTAAGCTTTAACTATACTATAATATAGGAGTGATGTTTTTCCCTACCTGACGTGTAATCGTACTGAATACTCAGTACGTCCCCAAATACTAGCGAGAAAAAAATCTCAGTAAGTAATTCGGGTGGGAATCGAACCCACGACCTCCAGGTATCTAGCCTGATGTCTTAACCACTAGACCACCGAGCTTGCGCTTGGTGACTAGTGATGAATTCGATCCCCTAGTAGCAGCGGGTACTGCAAGTGTTATTAGGATATGAGTTTGCGTTTGTCCTACTGCAAGGTAGGGCAAAACATCACTCCTATGAAAATTTCCTGACGCAAACTCATATCCTAATAAACTATAATAATTATGTTCAGCAAATCACAACTTTTTTTCGCATTTAG
>NW_022706010.1:858635-873751 GCF_011630105.1 Anneissia japonica
AGAAATAATTTGCAATGTCTTATGTCTGTCTCTTATACACATCTAGATGTGTATAATATAGGAGTGATGTTTTGCCCTACCTGACGTGTAATCGTACTGAATACTCAGTACGTCCCCAAATAGGCCTACTAGCGAGAAAAAATCTCAGTAAGTAATTCGGGTGGGAATCGAACCCACGACCTCCAGGTATCTAGCCTGATGTCTTAACCACTAGACCACCGAGCTTGCGCTTGGTGACTATAGTGATGAATTCGATCCCCTAGTAGCAACGGGTACTGCAAGTGTTATTAGGATATGAGTTTGCGTCAGGAAATTTTCATAGGAGTGATGTTTTGTCCTACCTGACGTGTAATCGTACTGAATACTCAATACGTCCCCAAATACTAGCGAGAAAAAATCGCAAGTAATTCGGGTGGGAATCGAACCCACGACCTCCAGGTATCTAGCCTGATATCTTAACCACTAGACCACCGAGCTTGCGCTTGGTGACTAGTGATGAATTCGATCCCCTAGTAGCAGCAGGTACTGCAAGGTTTGCCCTACTGCAAGGTAGGGCAAAACATCACTCCTATGAACATTTCCTGACGCAAACTCATATCCTAATATACTATAATAATTATGTTCAGCAAATCACAACTTTTTTTCGCATTTAGCACATTTTTCTTCAATTTTTATTGCTATTAATATTATTATCAATTATTACTATCGTCATCATCATCATCATCATCATCATCATCATCATCATCATCATCATCATCATCATCATCATCATCATCATTGTTATTATTATTATTATTACTATTAGTAGTACAGTAGTATTATTAAACAAAACTTTAAAGAAACTTGCAAAAGGATAAAAACGAAACTGAACCACCAGTATCGCATTTCTATATCTTAAAGACCTGGCCTGAGATTTATGGATTTAAACATTTTTAAATCACGCCTATGTGTTCTATTAGGCCTATGTATAACGTGTACTGATGCATATTTACATCCTTTCGAAATATTCATTTTGAGTGATCCCAGAAAGAATTTGTATTGGCTCAATAACAAGCTTTAAAATTGTAACACTGTGTACAAGAATAATAATAATAATAATAATAATAATAATAATAATAATAATAATAATAATAATAATAATAATAATAATAATAATAATAATAATAATAATAATAATAATAATAATAATAATATCTTTTTGAATTGAATTGAATTATCGAATTCTCGATTCCAGTCCTTTGTTAAATTCTGCTTCTGTTGTTTGGGTATTTGTAATTTATACGTTTTGTATTTTTACTTACAAAATAAAATAAAAATATAGGCCTATGTATCGTATTTATGGGTTTCAGTCTGGAGTGAATTTGAATACTATGGGCTTAAATCAGGTGTAGTGACATTATTCGGAGGTGGGTTCAAGAGGGGAAGAGAAGCCGTTACATTCCTCCTACATTTAAATAAATAAAAGCATTGGTGGAGTTAACGCCTAACGGCAAGATATTTGTATTATAGGATGACCCCGCGGATGACCCTAAACTATTAGGAACTCATCTGGCAACCACAAGTTTATTTGGATAGGAAAATTAACATTTTTAAGTCCGACAACCTTGTGGCTTCGGACAACGGATGGTTCATGCTTTTCTGACAAAAAGTTTTCTCAGAACTCTAGCTGGTGCCGCCGCCCATTGGTAGTCATGTAATACCACCGGTAACAATAGACACTCATTGAGCACTATTACCCCCTGGTCTAATTGATTGCATCCACGTCAAACACAATGTGCTACCTCCCTCACTGCTGGGATAGTCATACAGATATATCTACGTGAGACTAATTTCACAGTGTCATTCACATCCTAAAATTTTGAATGGTCTCAGGGTTCGGAGTGTTAGCCTTATGTTAAAATATGGACGATTGTTATTTGGGTGTTTGGAAAAGTATTCTCGGATTAAAGGGGTCTCGGAATCAGAAGGGTCTCGAATTGGAAGGTGGACTGTACTTCAAAGTGACGTGAAGAGACAATAGATGTGACCAGTTTGCATAGGCGTAGATCCGGAGGGGGGGGGGGATATATCCCCCAATATTTGACAAGTGGGGGATGGTCCATTATATCATCCTCCCCCCTCCCAATATTTTGACTATGTATGGGATAAAATGGAGCTTTACACACTTCAAAAGACTGTCACTGAAATAATTTGCAATGTCATGCGCTTGCAAAAATGAAAATTAGCATAATGTATTAATGTTGATAACAACATTATTTTATAATAATAATAATATTTATTCGGCAAAGTAAAAAGTATACATACAATATTCTTGCCAGGAATAAGTAATAGGCATAAGCCCAAACAGTAAACTGCTCTTACTCCATCATCAAAAACAAATACAATGACAATACAATATAAATATACAAAAAGTAAATTCAAAATAAATTGATTTAACTATAACAAAATGAAAAACAGCGATAATTAATAGTTATTATTATTAATATTTTGAGATCAAGTGTTTTGTGAGCTGGGCTTTAAAGTCCGAAGTGGATGTACATTGTTTAATTTCATTAGGAAGTTGTTCCCATAATCTAGGAAAAATAACAAAAGATGAATTTAAAAATGTATTAGTCTTGGCTTTCCAATGTATTAATCGCCTTTCACTTGATCTCACAAGATTATTAAACGACAATGGACATTGGCCATGCATTATTTTAAAACCTAACGTTAGTCGATATACTTTAAAAATATCCTACATGCTTAAAATATTCAAAATCCTTAATCTATATAAATATGACGTGTCCCAATTTCCTTCCTTTCTGTACATAATTATTCTAGTTGCATTTTTTTTGTACCCTTTCTAATCTATAAATATTTGTAATTTCAGTAGGTGCCCACATGCAGCAACAGTACATCATAACCGGTAATATTAAAGTTTTATAAAGATTGAGCATAGCCATCCAAGACATTGCCTTACTACATCTTGAAACAAAACCAAGAAGTCTGCTTGCCTTATTACTAACATAATTCAAATGAGAATGACATAACTTATTGTTAATATAAACGCCAAGTAGTTAAATTCATGGACTCTTTCAGTTGTTTCAAAATTTATACTATAGTCCCATGTAAGATGCTCTTTACACCTAGATAAACTCATAGTTGCACGTTTAGGTGCATTTAGCGGCAGTTTGTTTACAATAGACTATTCAACAATCCTATTTAAATCACCCTGAAGCGTAATACAGTCGTCTATTCCATAAATAGGTCTTGAAATCGTATTGTCATCAGCGAATTGAAAAATTGAAGATGTACCATGTTCAAGGCCAATTACATACATTAAAAATAACAAAGGGGCAAGAACTGACCCTTGAGGAACTCACTGATATTACATTTAGAAGTTTCACCTCTATAGATGACTCTTTGTTTTCTATCTGAAAGAAACCCCTGAATCCATTTATTTAGTTTTGTTTATACCAATATTATTAAGCTTTTAAGTAAATGTTTATGTGGGACCTTATCAAAAGCAGATGAAAAATCTAAGAAAATTACATCTACTTGTCTACAATCTTTAGATTCTAAACTTTGAGCCCATGAATGAAATGCCTTTGTGAGTAACTATTCAGTACTATATGCATGTCTAAAACCAAACTGATTATCTGATAATAAATTATTGAACTCTAAGAAATTACTTATTCGTTTACATAAAAGTTATCTGGTACCAATCTAAGCTCTTCTTTCCTTAGATATTAGATGTGCTTGCAAAGCAAGCCAAATTTTCACACTGAAGGGTGTGTACGACATCAGAAATTTTATGTCAATTCCAAGAATTTTCAATCATCCCCCCAATGAAAAATACCTTTCTACACCACTGGCAGTTTGGTGCTCAAACTCGTAACCTTTCCACTTCTCTTGTCACTCTTCTGATCAGACGACAGAAACCTAAAAATATGCAACTACAGTTAACAATAAAACAATACATACACTGTGCATCATTCATTTGGTTGAATTCTCTTTATTCTACACAAGACAATCACAAATTGACAAAACCGAAATCCAAATAATACAGTATACTTTGCTGTTTCATGAATTTTTAACACTGCATCAAATTTTCTGCAAACTTTACACAAAGATCTATTGTATCGACAAATCAGAATTAAATTCATTGAAATTTGTTTTTGAGTTTGTTACATAATCTCAGATGCGATAGATGGTTCTGAGCAGAGCTGTAGTTTTTTTCATGGTTCCTTATATATCACTAATAGTGTATTACAATAATGAAGATCCCTCCTGATAGCTATAAACAGCTCCGTAAAATAGAATTCACATTTTATTCACTACTTAAGCCATCAAGGCCTGCTTGGTTTAGATTAGAAAGCTTCCTGTCAAGCACTGGTACCTGAAGAAGTTCCAGATTTGTTCCGCAGAATTAAAGATTTGTGGGCCTGCACAAATTATGTTTAATTATAATAATATATTTCATTATAAACAAACAATCAATCATCATTATCATTTATCAATGTTTTCTTACTGCTTAAAAGCATCAATGATAAAATAATACTATTATGACACTTAGACACATTTCAAAGAGATTTAACATCTGCTGACATGACACTAGTCAAGATCAAATCCTTCTTAAGGTCATGGAGTGATTTACATGAAAAATTATCTCACATTTACATCAGTTTTTATTGATACACTGAACATGAATATGACATGCATATATAATTTACCGATGAAGCTAATATACACTGCAATGGAATATTGGCCTAAGGCACCCTCAAAAATCCAAATGAAATTATAAGCATTTAAAATAGTTAAGTTTGAAAATAAGTACAACATGCTAGTCAACATTTGAAAATATGAATTGAAATTTATTGTCAATAATATTATCATTTGTTTTCTATCCCGCTTAGAAGCTTTTGGTACAGTGGAACCATATTGCTTCCAAAGAAATTAATATTTTATTCTTATTGTTTTTCATCCTCCTCTGAAGACATTAACAAAATAAACACAACAAAGGGAGCAACCAAATAGCTGATATTAAAATCCTGATAGAAAACAAACAAAACTTTTAAATATATTATTAGCAAACAAATAGCTGATATTAAAATCCTGATAGAAAACAAATAATACTTTTAAAAATATTACCTCACATTTTTTTAAAAATGTTTTTTTTTTAAAGCAAAAAATACATGACAAGTTTTTTGGGCTTTCCCAATGCTTATACTTTTGAGCATTGAATGCCTTCCAGTTAGCACGTTAGAATTATACATAACTACATCTATGCATATTATATATTTGGTTAAAAATAAACTGTAATAATAACCTGTATCATTTTTACCTGAAGTTCACTTATATTGATAAATATGAATTTAATTTTGCTATGGATAATCTTACAAAGAATTTTTATAAAATATATCACTTCTTTTCATAAGCCATTATTCATTAATTCATACATCAATAAAAATCGTTAATAGAGAAATTATTGGGTGGTTTCCTCATCCTTATATCTCAGTTGAAATAGCAACCAAATAGTTGATATTAAAATCATAATAATATTTTAAAAAATACCTCACATCTTTAAAAATATTTTTTTTTTAAAGCAATAAATACATGACTTAATTTTTTTTACCAGTTTTTAAGTTTATATACTTCAACATGATACCCATATATGATCAACGTTAAAGTTTATCAACACTGCACCCAATTAAAGAGAATGTCTTTAATTTTATTAACAGCACCATGAAAAATAAAAATATGCCACTTTTATTGTGTGAACCAAATTAATTTCGTTTGGAACGGTATGTATGCAGACTTTTTTTTATTTTATTATTTTTTTATTTATTTATTTAGGCACACAATACATGTGCCAAGGATTGTCAATAGCAAAAATATCACTGTCCTACTTGTAGGTGACAATCCCTTACACAATAGTATATTAACTATAGTAGAAAACATTTAAGCACAAGACCTTGTATGAATGCAATTACATTAACATGTAAATAAAGTGTGAAAAAAGTGAGATGGGGAAAAATCTGTTTCAGTGCTATTACGACAATAGGGAACAATTTGAATGATAACTAACGATATACTGTCCTCAACTGCACGGTACAAACATAGATCAGTTTCTACACAGCAAACTTTGTCTTGCCTTCGTTGTTTATGATGCAAATATGCTGAAAAATAAAAAAGAACATAGGGTAACTATTGCTGAAATGTGCAAGATTAACTGTAAAGAAAACAAATTGGATGAAAAGATAAAAATGGATGAAAATCAATCAATTTTCATTCCACATATTTTTCCATTAAAAACAATACAAAAGTTACAAATTGATGGAAAAGGGAAAACCATGGCAAGCAAGTTTTTCAACAGTGGGTCCAAGAAAAACAACAAAACAAAAAATAAATAAATAAATAAAATAAAAATAAATATATAAATAAAAAATAAATCTTAGAACTGTTTGAATTGGCCTTTGATTACTAATTTTCTTTGTTCCTTTATGTCTGTCTCTTATACACATCTAGATGTGTATAAGAGACAGATATTATATAATAGTCAAAAAAAAACCAAATAAAAACAAATAAATTAAACATAAGTAAAAAATATATAATAATAATAATAATAATGTATTTTACAATCACAAAATAACCTATTATTTTGACATCATAAGGCTGCAAGAAGTGTATTGCAAGCCTTAAGCTGCATTTACATCGGATCCGAACCGAAATTTGGGCTGCGTTTTGTGATCGGTAGCCCTTCTGGTCCGAAAATTTGGAATCCGTGTAAATGCATTTTTACTTGCACTGAGATATGCAGGTGGATAAAAGGTCCCGTAGTGTCATAAATACAAGAATATTAAATTTGAATGTACTCATTATAAGGCAGTCAATGAAGATCATACACGACTGGTTAGAATAAAAAAATGTTAGCAAGCAGACCTAAAGTTCACACTGCATAAGACTTTTGTACTTACATTCAAATCACGAAAATACTCATTGTAGTCCAAGGCATACCCTACCACAAATTTGTCTGGAACTTCAAATCCAATATCTGTTAAGAGAAAATTCATATTTGTTATTTATTTAAGTGTTTTGTTGCCCCTGGTCATTAGATCCACATGCGTAAGGGATACTGCCATATTGGCGCAGTACCAGGCAACCCCACAAGATACCCATTTACACTCCTGGGTGGAGAGAAGCAACAGAGGTAAAGTGCCTTGCTCAAGGACACAAGCAATGTGCACAGAAAGGGGTTGAAACCCCGACCTTGAGAAGCCAAACCATTCCCACTGTGACAAACCACTTCCACTTTCATACACTCAGGAACAAAATGATCTAATAGCAGCAAGCAAATACCTTCTAGAAGCTAACCCATCTCAAATTCATAATGTTTGCATGTTTTTATTAGGGAGTTTTCGATCTGTGCGACGACGCGAAGTTAGAACGGAATCACTCATGCGTAACAGTCCTACCGGGCGTCCTACGTTCTGTGCATAAGTTGACTTGGCCAAATTGCGCCCCAGAATCTACTCGACGAGGTGACCTTAATGTTATCGCATGCACAGATGATTTTTAGTGACATCATTACATTCTACGTCCTACTGTCGTCCAATCGAAAGCTCAATATTACTACTAAGTAGCTCCCTGATGTCAGCTGACAATGGGTATCATCACACACAGAAAAATACAATTATACCATTTTTACACTGCAAGCAAAACTCCGGGATTTTCCAATACCCGGACTAGAAACTCCAGAATAGTGGTTAGTGTGAATGGCAAAAAACATGACTGGTATTGCGAAAAACATTCCAGGTTCGAGGTGCGGGACACATTCAACGTTTAAGAACCCGGGTACACACCGGAGCCGCCAGTGCAAACAACACCGAATTCAATTCCGAACCAGATTTTCTCCAAAATTCGGATTCCTTTATGTAATCTAGTGATGTCAACAGAGGATGTAAACTTACATGCCGGTCTGTACTCGTTCTTGCCACGTTTCACCAACAAGCTACACACCTGTACGCTCTTTGGACTGTTCTCATTCACAACTTTCAACAGTTTATTCATTGTCCTACCAGTATCCACAATGTCCTAAAAAAAAAACAACCAAACAAGAGATACTTCATGATAACAATGTAAATTTACAAATTACAGTCTTTATCTTTTATATTTTTTATAGTCATATTTCATAAACATCGCACGGTCTTTTATATATTTGGGCCTCTATATTTACATACTGATTCTGATGTTCTGCTTTGGACTCCGTTGGAAATAACATTAGTCGATTTTTATGGGTCGTCCATGCATCCGTTCTCCGTTTCTTCTCCATTCTACTGGCAATTTTTATCTGATTTTTGTATGTCGTTGTTTTGTATATTGTTGTATTTGAATGGATGCTAAATAAATAAATTAAAAAATAAATGAGAAACAGTTTCACAGCCATGTTTCACTAAGAATGGCTGTAATTTTTTGGGACCTTAGCAACAATATCCAAGGGGCGGGGCTTAGCGGAATCGTCTATTAAGCCCAATTTAGGCAGCGTCTTATGACGCAGCCAGACGCGTTAAGTTGTTGAGTCCTGTCTGTGTGAGATGCTGAAGCGATAGGCCTGCATCAGGGACAGTTGCGTCGTAGGAAAATGTAATACTCTCACGACTACTTAAAGACTGTCCCAGAAAATGAATCGCATTGGGCTGCATTGTGCAATGCTGTCTGAGTTGGGCATTACAAGATTGAACTCTGTGATGCTCTAATAAACCGACTGCCATGTGACTAGGGAGTTGAATTGGATTGTTACAGGATTTTAATGACAGAAATCCCAATTACCAAGCTACAGCTTAACTCCCTTGACTAATTAATATCAACAATAATAAAGATTAAGAAACATAATCATCCCATTTGATAGACAGGAAATTTATAAAGAGAAATGAAAACAAACCTCAACAATCAAGACATTCTTTCCCGCCAGCGTACTTAATGTATCAATACCAATCACCCTGATATCTCCAGATGACTTATCATTCTGTCACAGCAAAAAAATAATCATGTGAATAACTGAAATGTAAATCTTATCAAATAAACTAATTTTATGATTTAAAAAATTAAAGACAGAGGTGCTATTAAGGGCACAATGAAATTCAATTTTGTCAGTAGAAAAATAGTAAAGTAGTGATAAAAATATCAGAATTAGAATTAATATATACTGTAAACATTTATGTATAAAAATATCATTTGGATACTAAGCTCTAAACATGATTTTGCTTTGTGTTTGTGCATGTCTCATAATGCAAAGCAGAAATGAACACATAAAATCTGACTTATTAAATAAACAAGGAAAGCTATTAAGTCAGCTTTATTGGTATATTTATGACTGTATTTTCATTGTATATCCGGGAGTACTTTAACACCTGATATTTCTGCCAATATTGCTAGTAATTTCCTGGCAAATTTTTTACCATAATGCAGACAGACAAAGGAAATACAGGGAAAATGAATTCAACAAAACTCATGATACCTCTGTGTAACCTTTCAATTTCTTCATATTTGACGTATAAAGTAAATAACAGCAGCACTTTTGAGACTAACAATATATCATTTATATAACAGCAGCACTTTTGAGAATAACAATATATAATTTATATTATATATTGTTAGTCTCAAAAGTGCTGCTGTTATTTACTTTATACTTTCTATACTGTACAGACTAACGTGGCTATACTTTTTATTCTTCATATTTGACTATTTTTGGTTATATTTTTGATATATTTTACTGTATGCACCAATTGTATTGTGAATTTTTAGAAAGACTAAGTAAAGAAGGAATAAATGAATGACAGGCTTGTAAAGACAAGAATATTAATTGAATATCTAATGAATAAAAACAAAGCTTGTGTACCTCATAGCTTTTCAAACGGATAAAATCCACCGACATACGAATTGATCTCTCTGAGTTGCGATTTAACGCCTTGATGTAGTCCAACAAATCAGCGCAGAACTTGTAGCCACCTTTCAGAACGCAAAGCACCACCAATTCGTCCTCGCCCATTTCTTTTACGATATTTCGTGCAAGACGTTCTGTCCTATGAATACAGTATTATCAGACGGTTTCAGTCAACACAAGAACTCAACTCTTGTTGATCAATTTTTAAATTCTATATCACAATAAGGGGAAAAATTTGGCTCTAAAAAAGACACCCCTTTATATTGGAAATAAAATTATGTTATCAACAGTATACATAAATATAAAATTATACAAATATGTATGCATTATTCTCCTCAAAAATACATAAATATAAAAAAATAAGAAACGAAAAGTAGATCTTCCCTCCTAGTTTTCTATAGTTACTGAAAGAATATGTTTTCTTGTCATATCTGGGCCTAGTGAAAGCAAAATTAGTGAGGTGGAAACAACATCATTAGGCCGACCAGCCCTCCATAAACTAACGTTAGAATACCGCACTTTCGGCGTAAAGAACAATTAAAACCTCATAAAAAAGGCAACTAATCCGTTTACCTATAATTGAATCCAAGGACACCAGTGTTAAACACTCAGTACTTATCCTTGATAATGTGTTAATCCAATTAATATAGTGAGATAACCTAACGTTAGAGGGTGGGTTGATCTAATGGTTTGTTTGTGAGCTTAGGTTCATTTAAAGTCCATTACATTTTGTTTCTTTTTCGATGTTGTCATACCTGTGCATTAAAGGTTGTCTCAATCTAAAAGTGTCACGCGACACATTTGCATGCATTTCAATACATCAGAAATAAGAACTGTATTTACTTGACAGAGAAAAAATGATGGACATTAGGCCATATAACAACAGATGCATGAAAAAAGGTTTGCTGGAAGGTGTGCACTGCAAAACCCTTGACTGTGGCCTGTTTTTGTTTTTGCTGCTCTTATTTGCTTTTTTTTATGTCTCTTTTCCAAATTTTTCTATTTTATTCAAAAAATAAATTAATATTGTATTTATATATGAGAGTTTTATATGTATTTCTGATGTCTTGATGTTTTATGTCTTGGGCATTTTTCCTTTGTTTGGACCTTGAGTCTGTGGAACCTGTCCTTTTGCTTCCTTTTTTTTATCTGTTTATGAGTTATAATAAATATATAAATGAATATAATAAAGAAAAATATATTGAAATAATAAATAAACAATAAATTGAATAAAGAAAAAGAAAAAATGCCATAATATATGCATGATGTCACAGTTGAATAATTTACCTGTCTGCAATGACACCATGGGGTATAAGCACACTTTCCAAATATGGCTCGTAGTGTTTAGGAACACAGAACATGTCCAAGTTGTAACCCTTGTACCCATCTGGTATCTGTGGAATTAAAATTCAACAAAATGCCTAAGGCTCTGTCCAAAATATCAAATTATTTTCTTTGACAAAAAACTGTTGTATGCCCATATATAGTCATGATATGCCTATATATGGTCATGATGTGATGTCATCATTACCATATTTAGGCATGTCACATGTTTTTGCCATTTTGAAAGTCTTGACAGGGCTAAAAGTAGAATACATGTATTTTTTGTTTTTTATTTTTTGTTGGAAAAACATAACAAATCAATTAACTGGCCTTGATAATTATTTTATAAATGAAATATCTGGAATATAAAATCTATTTATTCGTACTGTAATTATTCAGACGACTATCCGGCTAAATTGGGCAAGATCTCCCAGTCTGCCACTGCTTTCTTTTATTTCTTAGGTGAGGCTTTTTTTATTCCTTGTTTAGCATACAGATTTTTTAATGATCATCCGAGGAAGGCGGAATAAAAATCAAAATAAAATTTAGTTTTCTTACTTAGCACATAGTTTTGCCAGAAACATCCAGGCGGAGGAGAAAATAAAAATAAAATTTTATTGGTGAATGTAAAATGGGATTTTTAAATGCTTCAAATTAATATAATTAGGAAGAAATATACATATCTTATCTTTGGAGATTTCCAGGCAGCGGAGGGCGTAATAAAAATAAAGAAAAACTTTAATTTTTTTCTGAAATTTCCATTTTTTCCTGGCGGTGGGTGTGCTAATTGGCCAAAAATAAAATTTTATTTTTATTCGAAATCATTAATATTTGCGTTCGACGAGTTCGCTAAACAAGGTATAAGATAAACCTCAACCTTAACAGTAAGAAAAATACAAAACAGCAAACTTAATACTAAATGTTATTTTGAAACATCATATACTGAACACAAATCATACCATTATTGCATACATATTTTTCTGTATAATTATACCATATCTAGGCCCGGGTGCCCTCTCGTTAAAAAAATGATGGATCCACCCCCTGTGGAAACTTTCTGGGTATGGGTGACTAAATACGGCATGGGTTAAAACTGGGCATCCAACATTTATCACCCAAACTGTGGCAATTTCCTGGTATTAGAATGTAAACAACAGAGAGCCTCGACAAGATCATCAAAATCAATCAAAAAAGAGGTGATGAAACATTGGTTTTGTAAAAGCATGGTAAAAGAGGAAGAAGATGGAACCAATATTCAATAATAAAGAAGCATAACAAATCTTGTTTGACAAAGAAGCGTGGAATTCTATAAATGCCCATACTAAAAACCAATATTATTAGGCATAGAATAAGTGTAAGGTGTAAGGTAAGACTTTTTTTTACCTTGTTTATGCACTTGTCAATTGTAGTCCCGGCTCCCCTGGACCCGGCCCTAGCGGGGACTTAGCCGGGGATTACATGCATGTGAAAGTTCCAGCCACCTCCCTGCGATGCAGGGCATCGTTTTAACGTACATCCCCGGGTAAGTCCACACCACTTCCGCCGTAGCCCCGGTAAAATGCCCTGTTAATAAATGATTGGATGAAAAGACCTACTTGAAGGTCTAGCCTAGGTCTGAATCGGAGAAGCACGTGAGAGCTAGGCAGGAGCAAGGCCAAGGAGATGAGCTTGCTTGATGGAAGCACTACGCATGCGTATCACTAAGCAGATTTCCATGGAAGTTTGAAAAAATGCGAAAGAAAGGAGTGTACTGACAGATTGATCATAGAAAAAGGAAATAATTGATTGATTGATTTAACCGATTGACACTATTTAATTATTCAATATCAAAACAGAAATTAGGCCTAAATAAGAAAATGAATACATGTAGTCAGATTTCCTTGCTTTAGCTCAGGTACTGGCGTATTTTTGATGCAAACTAGGTCAAATTCACGGTTCACAAATTTTCCTTGGTCCTCGGCGTTGTGTGGTTGGAGGTTCAAATTTTATTATGAAATTTATACCGTGATCTATAAAAAATGAAACAGCACTAGGCACCCTGGGTATGCACAGTGGCGGTGCCAGCGGGGGAGCAGGGGGGCTTAAGCCCCCCAATCGGACAGGTCAAGCTCACCCGCCGGACAGAGCTCATCGGGCAGTCAGACCATAAAACATATCTCAACCCCTTCCTCCAGCTCGAGCCTATAAGCTCAAGTCCCCCTGTCGGACAACTTAATCCCCCAAGAAAATATATCCTAGAGCCGCCACTGGGTACGTCCTGGCACTACCGGGGACACAACTATGTGTACATCCTCGGCTCAGTCCCGGCTAGTGCCCCGCTATGTCCCCGGGGGCCCCCTAAATTGACAAGTGCATTAGAGAACCCGTCGACTGCAAATATTGATGATTTTGAATAAAAATAAAATTTAATTTTAGGCCAATTAGCGAACCCACTGCCAGGAAAAAATGGAAATTTCAGAAAAAAATAAAAGTTTTTTTTTCTTTTCATTACGCCCTCCACTGCCTTGAAATCTCCAAAGATAAGATGTATATTTATTCATAATTATATTAATTTGAAGCATTTAAACATCCTATTTTATATTCACCAAGAAAATTCTATTTTTATTTTCTCTGCCGTCTGGATTATTTTGGCAAAACTATTTGCTAAATAAGAAAACAAAGTTTCATTTATATTCCACCCACCTCCGATAATCTTTAAAAAAAATAAGTACGCGAAACAAGGAATAAAAAAGTTTCACCTACTTAGTAAAATCGAATTTGCCTAAAGGGTTGAAGTTCGCCTACTACTAATCAGGGTTGCCATTTGGCCCTTTTGACGGCCAGATTCCTCAAATCTGGCCGTATAAAAATTTGTCTGGCCGTAGCATTTGCAAAGTCACGGCCAAACTATATTTGGCCGAATTTTTGAAAAGTTTACATTTTTTTTCAATATAGACCTAATATAACGTAGACTTGTTTTGGATATTTTGTTTTTGTTAGCTTAAATTCTATATTTGATTCTAACCTTTTACCTTTGTTTTTACTTGCACTAAACACTTAATAATCTATGTTCCTCGGTTCAGCCGATTTGACGTACGAGAGTTTATTTAAAAGATGACATTTACTAATTTAAATTGTTCGGATGAAATATATTGTTTATCCTCGTTTAAGCTTTATGAAGACAATTCATTGCAAGTTTGTACCATATATTGTGTCTTTGTATATGTTCCATCTTATTAGTGGAGGTTCTATCTCTTTTGAATATAAATTAAATACTGTACTTTAATTAATTTATTATTGCCCACATGAATTGTATAGCCCTAGGTGCCGCAGTGTTCTTTATGTAGAGCGCCATATACAAATGCTCGATGTGATCATTCGGGTCGGATGGCACCTCCAATTTCAAGCAAGTTTTGCAGAGAGACTTCTTCAAAGTTACTGGAGTTAGGTTGCATATGAGAATGAAGAAGATAATTCTGATAGCAACATTGATTTATTGCTTTAAGTACTGCGACAATGACATTCAGAGGCGAATTTAAAAAGTTATAAAAAGTATTTATTAAAGTTTTCATAGGTTTGTTTTAACGCCAGTTTGTGTTACTTAACTATGTAACTTAATTCATTCGAATAAAGATAGCCACGGATTTGCCAATAACAGGTCCTTAAAATTTTTGCTATAGATCGACTACAATGTACATTAATATTTAATACTTTTAAATCAAATTTAGATCAATCTTAATATTGTGATATTAAATAGCAGATGTGGATTTAAGGGTGGTAAAAAAAAAAATAAATAAAAAAAAAAAAAAGAAAGAAAAATTGATCGCCCAAACGCATCAGGCTATTTTCGGGCGTTTAGAAAAGACAAACTTCCTCTAAGATGGTGTTATCT
>NW_022706010.1:873870-928189 GCF_011630105.1 Anneissia japonica
CCCTCTAAGATGGTGTTATCTCGATCGGACCCACTTTCGCACCCCCCCCCCTTTTCTTTCTCCCCATTTTTCGGCCCCGGCCCTCCCTCTTTCGGACATCTTTGGATATTCCCCTGAACTGGCCTGCATGCCAGCAACTAAAGAACATAGGCTATTTATTTTTAACATTGTTCTGTGTATATCATTTGAATTTCTTGAATTTCAAACGAATGACCGCTGATTTTCGTATAATTTTTGTAGCATTTCAAATGAATGTACCCACTGTTGTCTTCTAATCGGACTAAAATCTGACCGAATTTTGGCCGATATCGAAAAAAAGTTCGGCCGAATTTGGCTGTGAGATGGCGTGTGTTTGGCCGTGAAGCCTGTCGACTATCTGGCAACCCTGCTACTAATCACGAAAATGATTTGTGAACAGTACTACCGTACCGGCTAAATAACACCTGCACTGCATATCCATAGGTCTCGACCTACAATAAACTAATAACACCATACATAGGCCTTGCCTACCTAGGCACTGAAATATTATCTTAAACTACAATTTATTATTATTTTCAGATGGTGTTCATGTCGCAGTCGTCAGTCAGTTAAATTCCTCACAAATGGAAAAAAAATTGCCTCGGCCCTAGGTAGGCCTAGCTAGGACTTGCTTGGATGGATACAGGTTTGTTAATATCTTAAACTACAATTTATTTATTTTCAAATGGTGTTCATGTCGCAGGCGTCTGTCAGTTAAATTCCTTACAAATGAAAAATAAAAATAGCCTCGGCCCTAGGGTTTGCTTAGATACAGGTTTGTCAAGTTAAATTTATAGTCTTAGCCTACCTAGGCATGGCCTATAGATACCGGTACCTTTCACGATCACTAGGCCTAGGCCTAGGACACTGTGACCTAGGCCTAGGCCTAGGCTAGCCTTAGGCCTAGCCCTAACTAAACAGAAATACACATCCCCACATACCTCAATGTATCCTGTTTCTGTCATAATGGTGATTATTATTAAGGAGATATCCTTGTTATATTATATTATAACAATGAATACTGGGCCTGATAATATAATTTTGTACAAAAATCTCGAGTAAATAATTAATGGTCGAAGCCAGATTTCGCGCGTGTTTACTATGGCGCGCCTGGATATACAGCCTGACTTCATCACGCTTTTGTTCTTAACAACTGGGTCAGGTCAGGTCTGGTATTTTCGCTACACTTCATTGAATTTATATTATAAGCTCGACAGTATATTAATTTATTAAAAAACAAATTGATGAAAAGACGTAAAATTGTAGCATACTGTTTTGTAGTTAAAAACTGAATTACAATCGCCAATATAGTTTATACAATTCCGAAACCTGGGCGGATGGGAGGGATATCACAAGGAGGGGGAATTTTATAAGCTCGACATTATATTTTATTTAAAATCCAAATACAATCGATGAAAAGACGTAAAATTATTGCAGCATACTGAATTAGTAAAACTAAATTACAAGTCGTCTGCAGTATAGTCTAGTCTGTCCGAAACTAGGGGCGGATGGGAGGGGGTGTCGCACGGAGGGGGAACGGCAACGTCCCCCATGTTTTTCCACTGTTACAATGTTTCGTAAAGCCTGTTTTCCACTTGGCGAATTCCCCCATGTTTTTCCACTGTTACAATGTTTCAATGTTTCGTAAAGCCTGTTTTCCACTTGGCGAATTTATTCGCGCGAATGGAAAGCGGCGGCTCATGCACATGCGCATCCCATGGTTTCTATCGGAGTTTTTGCTACTAAAAAAATGCGCAACCAATCAGAACTCGGGAAGCGAACCGACGCTTTGATTCGCGCGAATAAATTCGCCTAGTGGAAAACCAGCTTAAAGCCAGTTTTCCACTAGGCGAATTTATTCGTGCGAATCGCATATCGAAAGCGTCGGTTCATGCGCATGCGCGTTCACAATTCTTATCGGAGTTTTTGCGAAACGAAAAAAAGCGCAACCAATCAGAGCTCAGGAAGCGAACCGACGCTTTGATTCGCGCGAATAAATTTGCCTAGTGGAAAACAAGCTTTAAGCCGGTCGGGAAAGCCGGTTTTCCATTAGGCAAATTTATTCGTGCGAATCTAAGCGTCGGTTCGCTTCCTGAGCTGTGATTGGTTGCGCATTTTTTTGCTTCGCAAAAGCTCCGATTTGGAATGTGAATACACATGCGCATGAACCGACGCTTTCGATTCGCGCGGATAAATTCGCCAAGTTGAAAACAGGCTTAAAGATGGTTTTCCACTAGGCGAATTTATTCGCGCGAATCAAAGCGTCGGTTCGCTTCCTGAGCTCTGATTGGTTGAGCATTTTTTCGCTTCGCAAAAACTATGATAGGAATGTGAACGCGCATGCGCATGCGCATAAACCAACGCTTTCGATTCGAGCGAATAAATTCGCCTAGTGGAAAACCGGCTTAACGCAGCAAAGCTGAACACAAATATTTAAATATGCCGCTTCCATGAAACTGACAAAACGGGTGCCTCGTTTTAAAAATCCCGGATCCGCTAATTATGTCATCATCAGAAATGAAAAATTATCCATATTTGCAAGCTTATATGCACAAGTACCAAAAGTGTTTGACCAATCAAAACATTACCCCTAGTAGGTGACATATTGAATAAACTAAAGATCAAAGATCTTTAAGATGTTTGTCATGAAGATGGCAAGTCATGGAGAAGTGCATTACAATAGTGAAGACGTGAAGACAAAACTGAGTGAACAAGCTTTTTGGATGTATCAACAGATAAATATTTGTGGTTATAAACATTGCGATTTGTTAAATTAGATATAATTATTGCTCATGTTAATAAACTGAGATTATTTTATAGACCATTTATCTCTCATGTTACTGAATTGAGTTCATCGATTTGTTCAGCAGTTCTGAGCGTTCCTTAATGTTGCTGTGATCCCATTAATGTTAAATGCATACATAATTGTTATTCATGTTGAATTACATTATGTTACCCTTGTAGTCAAGAATATGACAGGTTAAACGGATAAATTATGTATGCACTGTGTCTTTAACAAATTATTCAAGATGTTCAATACTCTGGCATTCATTTAATTCATTCAATTCAATTCAGCATTTCTATTATTTTTTACTGGTATTTCAAGATTTGCAGTTTTTCAATAGCCATAAACTATGAATCCTATTTCGTCACTGCTTGCTTAATCATATTACTGTATTCGGAAAATATTGTATTAGAATTTAATAGGCCTATACAGTAATTTCAGGATTGCACATACTATCAACCATATACAATTTTTGTATAAAAATTGCCTACTATCAACCATATACAAAATGTCAAACACTGATTATAAATAATATGGTGGGCACAGCTAAGTTAACAGGTCGTTGTGAATGTATGTTTGTACTGTAGGCCTTATGCAACAGAAATCAGTTACTTGGCCCAATCTTTATTCCGCCCTGAACCCCCCCACCCCATTTTAACAGGTTTTGGTAGTGAAATATTAGAGTGTTTAGAGAGGTAGAGTGAACAAAAATTTACACCTCCAAGAAAGGAAGCAAAACAATCAGGATGAAGTAGTATGACAAGTTAAAATACAACAAAATAAAATCCAAATCTGCTCGTGCTTTCAGAACTGCTTTTATTTAAAAAATCGATTTTGCAACAATTTTATACACTGATGGATCGACTTTTCATACAGTATGTGTGTCACTGTATCAAAGGTGCTTCCAAATAAATTGATTGATTATCGTGAGTACTTAATACCAAAATATTATTTTCAATTTCAACAGACAAAGCAAGTAAACTTGCTATCTGGTACCTATCTAGTGTCTCTTCAACACTGTACCTCAATTTTTGTATTTACTGATATTCTGAATAAAATAAATCAAACAATTAATAAATAAATCAGTGTTTAAATGCCAATTACACCCATACCCACCTAAACATTGCTTCCAACACACTTCCTTATATATTAATGTTTTGTGAAATGCTGGTAATAAAAAAAACTAGGCCTAATCTCAGCTGGCCTCATAAATATGAACCTTCTATCTATAATCAATATAGAACATATCATATCATTTACAATAAGATACATCAGAAAATGATTTCAAATCCATTATATTAACTGGCCAATAACTAGGGTTGTTCCTTATGGTTTGGCCAAAACCTCTTTTCAAGCAAAATTACACGTTATAAACCAAATCAATCCTCCCTGTCCATCAAAACCATGAAATAAAAATCACCCCTCAGAAAAGCGATTCTCTTAGGCTCCCCCAGGTTGCCTAAGCATCCTCTGGATCTCACATGAAATCTACACAAGTAATCCTGGTTACAGGCCTGAGTACTTAATTGTCCTAATTAAATAACTAGTAAATTTTGACTGAGGCTGTGACAACCTACAGCAGCCAGAGTACATTGCCACCGCTGGTGGTGGGAGGGCAATGCACAGGGACACTATTCCTCCTATATACTAAAGTGTGTATGCATTGTTTAACATACACAATAGCGCATTCGATTCGGACTTATTTGTTGAGTATGTTAGCCACGTTAAGTACAAACTCAAAGAAAAGTTAGTGTTATTTAACCAACCGAATACAAAAAGTACTTAACAGATTTTCTGTTGAGCACGAAAGTTCCCATTCGAGTAAGAAAATTGTCTAACTTGTATAATAGACCAACATTTTAAATGTCTCTTTTGAAAGAGAATGTACTTCACAGGGAGAGCAGCTTGATGGAATAGAACCAAGAACCTTAACATCTCATTGGTTTAGCTCACACACTGGCTAACACCTAAGAGCCTAAATAGAACAAGAGAGTTTGTAAATACGTCACCCCACTAGTTATGATGGAAGTTGCCACCTTCATTATGGAGTGAGCCCACCGTGTATGAGTTCACATGAAGTGCGCCCACTCGATGGTATAAGATAAAAAAGTAAAGAAATCTACCGCCATACACAAAAATTTTTTTATCATGTACAAAACGGATAAATAGACAAACAGACCATTCACGGTGCAATACTGGGTAATCCATTAGCAGCGGCTGTCCTACACTGGCATTCTTACGTTTTCAATGAGGTAGTTGGCTCTCTTGTTCTATTTATACTCTTTGCTACCACTAGTTTTAACTAACTGTGATATGCTTCTCTCTTAAACTTTGAAATAAGAATACACCAAATTCCATCTGATTTCGTGTATGAAGGTTTTCCACGAGTTCAGGCTCCAGCAATTTAATTCCGTCTGATTCTATGTCTAGATATTCGCCACGAGTTAGGTTCTTCATATTTATTGTAGAGTGGTTCAAGACGCTGCTGTTTCTTCTGTTTGCTAAGTTTAGTTGGGTCTGAAAATTTGTAGAATGCCGGCGCAAACTCCACTAGCCACTTAGGGTCAATGGTTGTCACCTCTCTCATGTACTCCTTAGTTGTCAACACCAGCTCATGGTATATCACCCTACAAAAAATTAAAAATTATGTACTGTAAATGTTATTATCTACAGTCTTATTGGTTGTGTCTACAAAGACTAATGATGGCACCAGTGGGGATGCCTGTTCTTAAAGTATACTTTTGCTAGGTATAATTGTTAAATCTAACTTGCAAAATAATGGATTTAAGACAAATTTAAGCTGATTTCTCTGCTAAGAACGTTCAATAAATCTGGCCCCTGAATCGCAGCTTATGCAAAAAAAGCAGCAACGATTATTTAAATTAGGCTCACACTACGTCAATCGACAGTCATCTAATCAATTTCGTGGAGAACAACGTGACCAGAGAATCGTCATCAGCGACCTGCTCAGACCACCATTGAAAATCAACTAAGTCGCTTCATAAAGCAATTGCGAAAAAGTAGAGATGGATTCATGAGCCAATGACTGACTTGACACGGTGTGCCACCAGCTCAATAATACTTACCAGTCTGGCTGCCTGTTGAACAATGCACTTGCTGGATGGATGTACACCACCTGCTGGTCACAAAGCGTACGATAGCCTTCCTGAGGATCCTGTTAAGAGGAAAAATAACCATTTTAATTAACACTTGGCCATGGAAACGTATTTTAATTACATGAATTTTAATTATAATACTCCTTGTGTATATATAGTAATTATTGTATATTTTTTTTAATAATGAATGTTTTTTGTACTGTTTTCAATATTTTGTAATGTTTTTATAGTGATTTATATCATTTTCATAGTGATTTTATATTGTATCTACTGTATGCTCCCTCTTATTGGTGTTTACTCTGTTGGGGTGAAATGAAATAAACCAAAAAATAAATATACCAGCTAGTTCATCATACTCAATAGATGGAGGTGTTAACATCAAAAGCTAACATTTTTATTCTATTTTACTTTATTTTTTGAGAAATTAAAATACAATACAAATGCTCTCCAAGAATAACAAAAAGTAAAACACTACTGAAGATTCTCAAAATGCATCAAATAAAGTAAAAAACTGCAACATTAAGTGAAAAAAAAAAAAATCCATGTATAATATACTATAACATAATATATAAAATTACAACATTATGTTCTTATATAGAATGTGTGTCTCAAGGTGTGTTAGCTGTGGGGGTCAGTTACATAGCTTATTCTGGTTACCTTTTTAGCAGCATTGCTGAAGAACCCACTGAGAAGAGCTTTCTGGACTTTGGCCGTTGTCTTTCCACAGGAAACAACATCTAGCTTGTGCCTATATAGGTAACACAAATATAAAATGTGATAATTCAGCACAATCTACCTGACCCCTTTCAACAACATGAATATCATGTACACTATGATCATAGCCAACGTGATCCCCGTCAATCATTGTGATTATTATAAACATTGTGATCATGTCTAACATGATCATTGTGATCATTCTGTCCACATTGAAATGACCACCATGATCACCTTAAATCCTTTTAACTATGTGATTACCACACACGCTGTGATCCTAGCTAACATGATCAATTTGACTTATCAATCACTGTGACTATTACAAACACTGTGATCATGTCTAACATGATCATCAATATAATTCTGTTCACATGGAAATGATGACAATGATCACCTTGATCCCTCTGAATAATGTTACTACTATGGACAATGCGATTGGACTTATATAATGTTTATGATCATTCCAATCACATTAAAACAACAACAATGTGATATAATAATAAAAACGCAGCAATCACAATTGTTACTGTGATCATCATCAAACATCTACCTGTCCATAATGCCCAGTAACTGTTTGCGGACATCTTGAGACCGTCTCAGTGTCCTTGCTTGCACAAAATTCTCAAAGCACCATGGATTTGAAAACTTGTTGTTTTTCCAGGAATTGTAAACAGCTAAGAGTGTAAGGTGGTCGCCTTCTTGTTGGTGGAACTTGGCCTTGCGCTGGTCTGCTATGGCTTGCTTGTCCTACCAATTCAAATCAATTAACATCATTAAAAGTCATATTCAATTTTTTTCTTGGCAAAAACATACATACACACATATCATATTTATTTAAATAAACTCCCCGCTTTGAATAAATGCCCCTTTCTAGAGCTTATTTTGGAATAAACACCTCTCTCAAATAAACTCCCCCGCTGCTAAGTAAATGTAAACAAATCTAATGGAAGCAACATCATTTCCAACACATTCTATTAATGTTCTACTCCAGGATACCTGGATAGAAACAATAAGTCTTTACAATCACGCATTAACATATTTTGAAGGTAATTATTTAATAATAATTATTTAATAATAATTTAATTAAGTTGTGGCTAGTGATCTCCATAAGCTAAGGATAAGCTGTGCAACTGCACAGAATAGAAATGACTGGAGAAAAGCTATCATGGTGAACAGTCTAACCCATGCTAGCATGGATTAATTACGGACTTGAAATGGGTTATTGATTGACTGATTGATAGTGCTTTATGTTCTAAACGATGGCTACAAATGTTGCTTACCTTTGGTCTATAAAAAACATTTTGAACAGAGAGCATTGACACTATAGTAAGAATCTCATCACTGCATCCTAAGTGTACAGACATGATTAAAACCTTTGACAACATCGGCTCCAGTGGAAATTCTGCCATCTAACAAAAAAAAAAAAACATAATCAGGGCTGGAAATGATGCGTGACCACACGACCGGCGGTCAGAAGCATTTTAGAAAACAAAAATTTTATATTTTTTTTTGTTTCACAATTTAAATGTACCAATGTTTAGCTATAATAGAGTACTACAGTGTTAGGTCACAATACTATGTGATACTACTCTGTTGCTATCATTGCAAAACGCGTTCAACCGGACGCCATTTTCTCCACTGACAAACCATTGATCCAAATTTCTAAAGTAATTATGAAGATGTTGTATCTTAGTTTTTCTTTGTGTGTTCGATAAATAATATAATGCGAGCTTTTGTGTTTTTAGTACATTTTGATGATAAAATATTAGATTTTAAAATGCCTATTCCAGAAAGCCTATGAAGTCATTCAGGCGTAATGAACGGTAACCAACGTCTGGTAGGCAACAGAGGGCGCTACCTGGTGTTGTGACGACACGACTGTGGTACTCTATTTTGTAAAGATAGCAATTGGTGCTGGAGTCATTTGATCAAGATAATTTTCATGGTCAGAGGCACAAAAATATTTTTTCTAGACCTGAAAATAATACCATATGTTATATTTTCATGATGTTGAAATTCAAGTGAGGGAAATCTCTACATTATTTATTTCTTGAACTTTCATAACAAATAATCCAAGAGCTTACTTTATATATTTATTTATATTGTTTTTAAAATCAAAAACAATCTTTTTGACAAGTTCTTACAAATCGATATGAACATTGAAAAAAATTTCAATTACAATTTATTATGTAAATTCCACTGTGGTGCAATTATTTTTAATAAGTAGGTTCCATATAAATATATTTTAGTTTACCAATCAATAAATCAATCAATTAATCAATCAATCAATCAATCATAGATATATTTGTTACACACACAGTGCATTTCAAGACTTTTTTTTATGATTGCAAACATCTCCACCTATAATGAGACTTTATAAAACATTACATAGGCTATTCCAACCTATAAGTGATTATTCACTTTATGTTAGAATTAGATGAGAAAGAACTGAGTACTACTCAGGCACTACTGAAGCTTACCCTCCTTCCAAGCCTAGTAAGTAGACCCTCATCATCAAGGGCACTCAGAGAGTGAAGCTGTTCCATGGCTGTGATGAGTGTCTCCATAGGGGGTGGATCCATAAAATCAAATGACAGAAGATCGTTGATGCCCATGGCCTTGAGAGAAAGCAGCGTACTTACTAGATTGGTACGCTGGATCTCGGGCACGGCAGTCGTTAGCATCTCATCCCGATATGCTCGTTCTGTATACAACCTGTAGCACTTTCCTGGACCAGTGCGGCCAGCACGACCTGCACGCTGCTTAGCTTGTGCCTGTTAAACAATATATAAATTGAGTGCCCTAATTTTAAAGTATTTAAATACAGAAGCAAATTAATAATGATGATAACCACAAAAAAAGGACAATATTAAAAAAAAACAACAAATACCAAAAGACGATAGGCCTTACCTGGGAAATAGGTGTGACAACGAGCTGGTCCATTCCAGTTTTGGAATTGTAAACTTTCTGTTTGACAAACCCTGGGTCAACCACATAGTAGATCCCATCAATTGTTAACGATGTCTCTGCAATGTTGGTTGCTATGACAACCTGTATGTATTCAAACAAGTTACAATCTTAAAAAATATCCTAGTTACTCAAGCCCAAATGTTTGTCCAGAGATATTTCTATTTGAATAAATGCTGCAGCCCTAAATTAAGAGTACATAAAAAATGCTTTCATATTTGTATAAGAATACTATTAGATAACCATTGCTGCAAATCAGATCAGCCTATCAACAATTTCATTAGCTCCGCTTTTACATAATTTTACACAAGTAATAACAACAATAATAATAAAGTAAATTAATTTGGTTTGTACAATATACTAATAATGACAAGTAAATATGAAGTTTCAGACTATAGAGGGCAGGCACCTAGTACTAAATGTGCTATTCCCGCCTTACCTTCCTACTCCCAGGAGGAGCTGGGTCAAATATCCTTGTTTGCATTTCACTGGGAAGAGATGAGTACACAGGCAGAATTATCAGTTCAGGGACCTCTGACCCCATTGATTTCATCCTCTCAAATAGAATCTCACAAGCAGTGTCAATCTCCTCTTGACCAGTCAAGAACAGAAGAATGTCACCTAGAAAATATGGTAAAATAACAAAATGGTAGGTAATACAACTGTAATGCACATAAATAATGGAGATCCACTCTATGTTCTGAAAACCAAATCCTAAGTGCAAGAGAAAAAAGAATACAAAAACCAAACAAAATAATCTGAGATTAAAAACCCTCACTCTGTTTCTTTGTATATAGTTGATGCGCTTGATCCGCTAGTTGTTGTTGTACTATAGGGATTTATTATTACCAGATATATACATACCTGGTGAAATGTAACCAAGTGGGGAAGATGCACATATTATGTGTAAAGTTAATTGAACGTATGGGGTTCAAATCTCCCCCCGTTTATGTATTTTTTTAATTTTTTGTGCATCTGGAATACTTTTTTTCAAATTTATATTATTTTTCACACTTTTTTTGGGAAAATTGGGACAGCTGATTAAAGACATTCTAAAATCTGCAGTTACTTCTCCAATCCATCTACCAAACAACACAGGCTTCAAGAAGCAAGCTTATCAGTCGGGCTTACATGCCTTCCGGGCTGCTTTTTGCTGGGCCTAGTCCACAACAATCCGCACAATTTGACACTGTCAGTTGCGACCTAAAACTATATAAATAAATAACGTTCTAAAACCTACATGTTACTTCTGATGGGCACCAAATTCGAGGATGACCGAGATACATGTAATATTGTCAAGGTGTGAAAGTTTGAGGTTAAACGGTTCAGTAGTTTTTGTGTTACGCTCCCAGAAGTACAAACACACAGACAGACAGATGGAGCTCACTGCAATACAAATGAGGCTTGCCATCCCAAAACCAGCATCAGTGACCAAAAAATAAAAATTTACTTTTTAATATTTTCTTATTCCCTACATTATAAGCTTTAAAACTTACTGGAATCGACTTAATATTGCCACAGTTGAGTAAAAGTATTATGGCTTCTCTATAGAAAGTATAAAAAACTGCTACATTCTTATGCTAATTACTCAGCTTAAAATATAGCAAGATTATGCTGGTTTTGGGATGGCATGCCTCAAATAACAAGTAGAGTATCACCATTGTCATGCTTATATATTGTTTGCAGGTGTATTCTTTGCAAAGAAGCAGAGAACATAGACAGGTAGAGGAGAATTGACAACAATCTCACCTGGTGGTTCTGTTAGATGGATCTGCATAACAGTGATAAGAGAAGCATCGAGGTAATCGGTCTCCGCTTCCTTTGTGTAAAGTGTCTCAACAGGGAATGCACGACCAGGAATTGTAAAAATTGGCTGAAAATAAACAGAAAGGAAATTTATTTTAATTTATTCACCAAATCAACAGCACACTTTCTTGACTGTCACTCACAGATTGGGATAAAATATCCTTAAAACAAAACATATAAGACTGAAAAAGTTTGGGTTGCCCAGCCAGACAACCAAAAATCTAGGGTCAGCTATAATCTGTATTCTTGTCCATTTCATTGTAATGCACATTTGAACATATTTTAATGCTTTAATTAATTTTAATTTTTTTATAATTTTAATTTTATTTACTTTTATTTCTTATTTTTAGAAAAGTATATTTTTTAACAAAGGCAGGCAAAAAGTACTTATGATGTTCAAAAAGGCAATTTTTAAAGTTTTTGTTGGACCTTAGCAAAAATATCAAAGAGGAGGAGCTGAGCTGGAAGGTCCATTCTGAAAAACCCTGAGTTTCAAGCTAAATAAAATTAACCAGAACTTACGGCTTCGAAGAAATATTGCGAAAATTTTACAGCGTCCAATGTGGCAGAGGTTACAATGAGTTTCATGTCAGGACGTTTCTTAATGGCTTTCTTCAAGAGACCAAAAAGAACGTCCGTATGAATGGTCCGTTCATGGGCCTCATCCAACATGATGATAGAATACTGGGAGAGATCCGCATCAATGAGGCATTCTCGGAGCAACATTCCCTCTGTCATGTACTTGATCTTGGTTTCTGGGGAGGTGCAATCTTCAAAACGGATCGTGTAACCAACCTACATAAAAATTTGGAAATGATCAGTATCCCAACAAGAGCAATAAGCAATCTTGTAGTTCTCGAAGGTCAAGATATATAAACCATAGAGAATATAGTATTGTCTGAAATCTTTTGGTACAAACAGACAAAAAGTGTAACCCATCCAAAATCACACAAATAAAAAGTGATGTTGTTGGTCTATGAGTAAGATACTTACCTGGATGAACCGATATAAGCCATAGTCCTAATGAAACTTACCAGCAAAACTAATGGAATCGTCTATCCCAGGCGTATATGACACATCAACATTACGTAACAAGCCTAAAAATTTCCTTTTACTGTGAGTGAGTAGAGAGCTTATATCGGTTTATCCGGGTTAGTATTAGACAATAAAACTCCATAAAACACAGATAATATATAAACTATATTTGTTTCTATGTGCCTGACCTGATTTGATGATGATAATGAAACTTACTTCTTGTCCCAAACGACAACCAAATTCCTCTGACACTCTCTTAGCAATAGACATAGCAGCTACCCTACGAGGCTGGGTACAACCAATCTTCCCTGTAGTTACATAGCCTGCCTCAGCTAGGTACTGAGTCATCTGTGTTGTTTTACCTGAGCCAGTTTCTCCAATTACTACTAGAATTTGATTGCTTTCTACAGCCTACAAAAGAAGAATAAAGCACTTATAATATTGGATTTGGAATATAAATTTAATTAATAATTTTATCAATTTTTAGAGCAGAGCTGTAACTTGGTGGTCATCTGAAACAAAGACTGCTTCTGCTAGGCATTACTCTACGCCTACGTTGATGTGTAAGGATTTATGCATACTTAGTGACACTTAGTGCACATTTGTTATGGTTTATTCATGGTACAACAATCATTTGAAAAAAAAACTAGGCACTATGCATGCGATTTCCCTTAAAACATATAATTTCTTTAGGCACTGGTCATTTGAACACGTGAAAAATTTGACTGAAATTTTTATAGAAACCAGATATAATTAACAATATTTTACAGCACTTGATTTACAGAAATAAAAAAAACAAAACAAAAAAAAACTGATGCAAACAAATTATTATGAAATATTTAAAAAAATGTCAACTTACATGGACCAACTGATCCTTCAGCTTGTATATTGGCAGACTCTGACGCTGTTCAATAATCGACATCTTTGTCTTCCTTCCATAAGAGGCGTTTGTGCCACCAAACGCAACCTTCTTCCACTCTGGCATCTCTGGCGCTGGCATCACCATGTTCCTCACGTTCACAGCCAATGCTCGTTCACCTGGATGGAAAATACACCAGATTAAACTCACCATCCTCAGATAAACTGGATTTGTGGAAAGCAGGCCATACAAGTGTCTCTGGGGTTAGAAATTTTGAAATAGACCATATAACTTAGTGTATGTGTGTTATGCTGAGAGTCTGGTGGAGAGGTAATGTTTCTCTTTCTTGTACTGAAGATCCCAGTTCAAACCTAGCCAGCGTTGGGTTTCAACTGGAGTCTGTTCGGCTCCTTGAGTAACGCTTGCACGAAAATTAGGCAGGATAAGTGACAATGCAACTGTTACAATGTCGTTACTGGCACAGCACTTCTGATTTTCCACAGTGACAGGTTAAATATCAATGTTAGGCAGGTTAAATATAAATGTATGTAACCATTTCTCCATGTCAGTTGGTGTTGCACTGGGGTAATGTGCCAGGCAAAAATTTCCACATTCAAATTTCAAAAACAATTAATTTATTTAATTTATTTTATTACAAAAATAAAAAAATTATTTATTTTAATGCAGTTACTTCATTTACTACTATTTCTACTTCGTAAAAATACAATTATGAAAAGTGAAAAGTAACTTACTATTTGGCATAGGATCCACCCAGTTCTTGTTCATGCCTGTTGGTAAGTTTTCCGCCTCCGCCCTTTCCTGGGCAATCTTCACTTCTCGCCTTTCTTTCGACAGTGCACTCTGCATCATAGCAGCCTTAGACAGGGTTCCATCTGGATTCTGCAATTAACACAAAAGTTTTACAATTTCAACAGGTCATTTATTTAATTTTGTTTTCTTTTATTTCTTTTGTTTCAGTTATTATGTTAGTTTTAATTATTATTTAATTAATTTTTTTCTTTTTTCAATAATTTTTCAATGTCTTTAAAATGTCCTTAGATCAATTTTATAAATTTAGTTATTTTTCTGTTTCTCTAATGTGTCTTTTATTTTCATTTCGTTAATTATTATTTTTTTATTACCTTCACAATCCTGACAGGACTGAGTTCCATGCTTTGGCGACCATGTCCCCGTAGAAATGGTGGTTCTTCCTCCACCAATTCGATCTCAACATCTTCGTCGGACTCATCTCCATCTTTAGTAAGGATGCCTGTCTCCTCATCATAGTTTGGAAGCTCCGTTATCAGAATACACTTGGCCGATCTCATCTACAAAAAGTGTAAGAGAACAAACATATAATTTCCAAACAAATATATTCTTTGTTTATTCCGAAAAATTGTGTATTTTTGCTACTGTTTCTACACAAACATTTAGTAGCTTGTACTGTTGACTTCACATGTGTTGCACTGACAATGACGATACATTCAATTTTTCATCATGAATTTCATTTTAGTAGCAAGCAATGCAATCCAATGGAGCTCACTATATCTTCTTTTGTTCCTTTTTATACTGAAATTCCATTTTTCTTCATTGCACGTCATATTTTGTATAAAAATTCAGGGCAAATATATTGTTATTACTTGTGACAGCATGTTTGAGAACATAATTAAAGCACTTTCAACTAAACACAATTTATGTAATGATACCTAATATAATATAATAATATAATAATATGTTATTTGTCCTCAATCAACATGTTAAGCCACCTGACTTAACTGAATGGACATATACAAATAAAAACATGTTCCTTATCTCTCAATATGAAGGTTATTCAGGAGCCTAGTGAACAGAACCCGAGTCTTCAGCACAAGAAGCAGAAAGACTACCTCTTGGCCAACAGCTCAACTGTATATCTATGTACAGGTACATACATATGTGGCAAAGACAAGCCAAACCAGTCACTCGACGCAAAAACCAATTTTGAGTTATTAATACAGAGTTAAAGAGTAAAATAGGAGCTATACAATGGTAAAAAAATCTTTCAAATCCGAAATTTCCTTATGAAGTTACGAGCGTTTTAACATACAGCTGTTTAAAGAACAATATATGAGAAATCAGCCTTTAAAGTTTATGATTTCGTACATTTCTCATGCAGAAACTATCATCAAATCCTTAAAAATTGTTGTTTTAACCTCGAAAATGGGGAAAATAACAGCATAGCATGATGTATAGATAAAGCTTAGTTTAGTGCAATAAAATAGACTCTTTAAATTTGACATTCCAGCATGTTTTGGCCATTTTCTCTGAAACACGATTTGCGACGAGTGACTGGTTTGGCTTGTCTTTGCCACATGTTCATATCCATGTACATAAGTGTACATATATATATATTTATGTATTATCAGGTTAAATGATTTGTGAGCAAAAAGCAAATCAATTAGTAGAAATTTAGTGGAAATCAATAAGTAATCAACCATACCTGTTGCAACTCCCACTTTTCTGGTGATGTCATACGTTGCACTCGCTTCCGTATGCCATCATCTTCTATCTCGGGTACGTGCAAGAGTGGCATGTTGGATGGCCGATCAGGATTTCTTAATGACTCCTCTGACCTGGAGGTATCTTCTAGAGCATTACGGCGCCCTCTAGGGTTCAGATCTTCACCAGTCTCCTGGTTCACATCTTTCATAGAAAGACTGATTTTAGTCCCTGATATGCTAATGATCTTCACCTTTACTATCTGACCTTTGGCAACAACTTCACTGACATCTGACACTCGACCCTCCCTTCGTAACTAAGAGTAAAGGGATGAACATTATTTTTATTTCATACTTTTAATAGCTTCAGTTGCAACATTACTAGTCACAAGACGTACAGAATAAGTACAAAAAAAAAATTGTATACAAACTGCAGAAATTAATGTTGCATGTTGCTCTTTTGGCGTTCCATATAAAAACTACAAATGGAATGCGGAAATACACCAATTTGCTCCAGTAAACGGCAAGTGACAGTGAAAATGTCCGTAAAATTCATTATTTTTCCCCCAAATAAGCTGAAATATGGCATCATATTCACTTCATGAGCTGGAGACTTTGAAGATCTACTGTATGTTGTTAGAGTTTCCCATGTTCTGTTCTGAATTAATACCCAACGTTATCTGACACACTGGGTTACATTACTGTGACTTTAGGCTTTGATATAATATAAGCACAATTAATAATATAGATACTGATACAAATATTAAATTTCACTTGGATACTTTTTTATGTAACTTTTATCTTTGCAATTTTTGACATCGTCTGTTCATTTTTAATGTTTCCAATGAAATTTTTAATATTTAATGCTTCAATTGCACTGTTTTTTAATAATTTATAAATTTTTAATTGCCAATTTTCTATTTTTATAATTCAGCACATGCTGCAATAGACTGTTTTGTATGTGAGTTTTTCATGCAGTATAAATATACCCAAATACGGAATATTCATTATGTAATTTTTGAATAAAGTTCAAACATTATAATACCTCTGATATATGCACAAGTCCTTCGCATCTTCTCCTTAATCCTTCAAGTTGTACAAAGCATCCATACACCATAACACTGGTCACTTTACCATTATACACTTCTCCAACTTCTGGGTCCATAGGTGGTGGCTTACTCACAAACCGGTCATCATACTTTTTGCTACCACCCCCTCTGCTAGAATCCCTGTCTTTGTGCCTGCGTGAGTTATCATAATCCCTCGTCCTCTCGCGGCTTCTACTCCTATCTCGGCTTCTACTCCTTCTCCTCCTCTCTTTGCTGCGACTTCGCTCTCTTCGTCTCTCCCTACTTGAGGAACGAGACCTTCTCCTGCTTTTTTTCTCTCGTTTCCCCTTGTTTTTATGTTTATCCTTTTCTTTTTCTTTACTCTTACTTCTACTTCTTTTATCTCTTTTACTTGATACTTTTCTAATAAGACAAATAATTCAACATAATAATAGTAACAATGTTGGCTTATGGAAATTATTAAAAAAAATACTAACAAATTTTCACTACTAATTCTTCTATGATGTACTTGATTAACTGTTCTCAGAAAATAAAACACTTGTTAAACTCTGTGCCAAAAATATGGGCTTACAAATAATGAAGAACCCTTATGTTAATAGTTAAAAAAATCTGCTTTTAAATTATATATAAATCATTGCTTCTGAAGAAAAACACTTACTCATTAGGTACAATCCCTTTTGGAATCAATGCCTCAAGTTCACTCATTAAGGAATTTGCAACATCAACATCTTTGGCTTGAATAACCTATGAGATTAATAAATAATTCTAAAGTACACTTCTTTTAAAATACATTTGTATAATATACAACTCAAAATTATTTTATCTTTATAGATTAGTTAGATTATTGGCAAAATAATTAATAATATCATCATACAAGTTAATTAATTTTGCAAGGTCTTTTCTACTATATTCAGATTTAAACTACAATAACTTCTTCAGATTCAGACTTGGATTTATTGATCCTTATGGAAACATAAAAATTAAAATATATATTATTAAAATATTAATAACAAACATTTAGCTTTATAAAGATTTGAAAAATATGAACATATTAGTAGTGTATATTAATTAATAACATAATAAAACTATGTTAAGTTTAAGCTCTACATAGCTAAATACATGATGACATTCAATAGTTCATTAAATGCATAATGTAAGCAACACATGATTTCAATATGTTCTTTTAAATTATGAGTTTCAAGACACTTGTATAACCTTTAATTTAATACTATTAATATTAAACATTAGTTGAGCCTTCGAAAATATTAGTATTATTTCTGTGATATTCAACATTTTAAGACACTACACTATGACACAACTTACAGGCTTTTTCTCCTCGTCTGGAAGACAGAGGCCAGGAAAAGCCTCCTTCTTTTTGTCTAACTTTGTTTTCTCCTTTACCACCTGAACGGTAGATGAAGTACTTGGTACAGATTTTGGTTTCATGTGTTGTATCAAACGGAGAAGGTTTCTGACAAAGGATTCTTGCACCTCAACTCCATTCTCCTCGAGGGCTCCTTGGAATGATTGCACTGTGTCATTCTTTTCAGCAAGATCAATCAGGAACTCAGCTGTAAGGAAAAATAATATTATAGTATTTAAACATTACACAGTACATGCATGCCTCACAAGTAAACACCAATTATTTCTCTTTCATACATTTCTAAATTACAAACTTATTCAAAAGTTTGTATCTCATTAACCGTTCCCGATTTCTTTGTCAAACACTCTTTTTGTGTCTTAGAAAAAAAAGTCAGTTGTACAGCAAAACAATTTTTTTTTTTAAATTGGTAAAAACGATGAAAATAATACAGTATCCAATTTGTTTTGTCTTGTATTTATGTTATGTGGCTATTGGTCCCTGATGGCATTTCCAGCAATAAAAAAAAGTTAAATTGAATAAATTAAATATAAAACTTAACAACATACGAAGAGACATGATACAGTGGACATAAAAATAGGTTTGACATGAATGAAATCAGACTATTATAAATACAGGGGTGGATTGCTATAAAACAGTCTTAACTGGTAGTCTTAACTCCTCGAATAAAGCCAGCTTTATCACTTAGACGGTCTTACTAAAGTCATCTCTTAGAGACCATTGCTATAAAACAGTCTTCCCTAAGACCGCTTTGAGTATTGAGCAGTGTGTGCTGCTGAAAACAAGCACTCCCTGGTAACGTGAGATTAAGGGGGATGTCATGCGTGCTCGAAATGTATCGAAATGAACGTAAATAAACGCTGCAGACTTATTTTTACAGACGCTGAGAAATGTGCGGAGTATTCGTCGTTCGATTCTCCGACTTTGACGATCTAGGCCTAGGTCTTGCCATTGCACTGTTGAATTAATCAGCAGAACGCCATGATGAAAATGATTTAAGACCGTTTTAAGCCTCTTCCGAGTAGGCTTTAAAATCTAAGACGGCTAACTGGTTAGACCGCGGTATAGCAATAGTCAATTATCATAGACCAGCAGTGATGCCACAATTATAGCCGGCTAACTGTTAAGACTGTCTAAAGTCCGCTTATAGAAATCCGCCCCAGATCATTAACCTACTGAATTTATAGAAAAGTGATGAAATTTCCTACCAAGATCTTTGTCATTAACACCAAGATGATTCTCTATTTCAGTGCAGACTTTTGATACCAGCGACAAGTGCTCAAGCTTGCGGAGTTCATCCATTCTTATTTCTATGTGTAACAGCCTACAACCAAGATTCACTGGCCGATGATGACTTCTGTTGACTTGTTTGATGCTTAGTACATGCTGACAACACAATGAGGTTTGATTAAACAGATGGGATGCTACAATCACTTATTCTATAAGAAAATTGCATTCAGGTGTGAGTTTACAATTTAGAGAATTATGATGAATAGGCCTAGGCCGGTGTAGGGTCGTTTCAGCCCTGAGTCGATTCGGCCCTGAGTTGGTATTTTTGTATGGAGTACCGAAGGTGCGGCTGCGAATAATACTTTAATAGAACAAGGTGGCTAAGCAGTATACCAGTATATACAACATTATCAGATCATTTAGAAATTAATAATATAATTGTACTGTCTTGTACACTTGACTTTTCACTACTGGGAACTGCAAGAAAAAAGAACATTGTTTTTGAATAAACATACTGTAAAATTATATTCAAACTAATTAAAATTTCTGAAACAATAACAATCGTAAAACATAAATAATAATCATACTGAAAATACAAAAAAAGAAAAAGTATTATGTATAGTCAAGGATCGTAAAAGAAGACAGAGTAAATCATACTAAAACACACAAAAAAAAGCTTTTTAAAAATATAGAACCCAAATTAATCACAGTGCGTACTTGGCGCTTCATACTGCGGCCGTTAATTGCAATCGAAATGCTTAGAAACAATAGGGTGTGATCACTTCTGACCCGGGTCGTTTCGGCCTTCTAACCCTGGTCATTTCGGCCTTCTAACCCGGGTTGTTTCGGCCCAAAAAGGGGCGGCAACGACCCAGCTGAATCGACTCAGGGCCGAAACGACTCGGATTCGCCTAGAATTTCTTTCCATTTTGTCACTATTTAGATCTGATGAACGAAACATCACTACATCACCGTCCTGGTCCTTATGGCTGCAGCAGATAATTCGGCTAGGCCTACCTAAGCCTACAGCTAGAAAGGTAGCAGGCCCCAGCCGAACACCCCCTAAGCAGGCTAGGGTAGGCTAGCCTACAAGCTTGGCCCTGGGTAGGCCTAGGCTAGGCCTATCATAGTATCATGGCTATGCCTAGCGGATGACTTTTAGTAAAGTAAAGACACTGACCTGGGCCTAGCCTAGCTATATAAAGTCAAACAAAAAGTAAAGTAAGTGCCAGAGAAAACTAAGCATAATATATATACTTACTATAACAACAAATAAAAACGATATACACCTATTAGGCTAAGTCTACAAATTCCTTTAATAACACAAAACCGATTCCATCACAACATTCACGCTTTTATCGTTTCTGTAACGTTTGCACTTTAGTGCTCCAGTGTGTGCTACCAACTACTATAGAGGGCGGTAATCAATTGCCATCAAGGTGCACGATGCATGATGACTGATGATGACTACTTACCATCCCCACATCATTAGAATTAGAATTTAACTTTTGAAGTAATGTTGAGGCCTTGTTCTACTTTACTACGATCTGCTCGAAACAATTTAAATTTTATATTTTCAAAAACCTACTTTACATCGAATAGGTAAGCAAATATAGCTGGTTTAACATCAATCCGAAGTTCGTCGCTGTCTTGGCTAGCCCACCATAACATAGGCTAGCATCGGGTGACAGACGATCATGCCCATGGGACGGAAGGTTCAGTCGGAACCATTGGGCCAATTTTTGGTTGATTGGACCCAACTGGTGCTGACGATTTGGTCCAGGATGATCAAGACAGTCGGGCCCACTTTGTAGAAGGTGGGACTATATTTCCCACGCAAACTTATTTTACAGTATTGATTGGTATTGATAATTCTTGTCATGAAAACAGATATAATATCATTCAAAAGGAAATGTTTTTATCCAATTTTGTTTTCTATTTATTTTCTTCATAGATTCTGGGGTCTCAAGTCGTCTGTGAGTTGTGTGGAAGTGTCCCCGGAAATTGGGGCAATCTCCCACTTTATCATGAACATGCAAAAATCTCCAATTTCTGCTAATTTGCTATATTCATGATGTTTTAAACTCATTTAACCAGGTCTTCAGAAGAAGGTGGAATTTTATTAAATATAAACTGAAATTTACTGTCCATATTATTTCTATTCTAGAGCCTATGCTAATTTTAGGTCGATGACAGAAATTAACAGGATACAAGAATCTTACCTTCAGGAACCATGTATTTTGGTAGATAATGATGACAACATCATTGGTTCAGGTTCTAAGAAACAGTGTCACTTAATTGACAAGGGCAATAATAAATGTAAGTAGAATAATATGAGTATGGGATATATATGACCACATGGTAATACAAACAACAAACCTCTTTCCATTGTCTTTTAGAGATTAGTAAATAGCATACATTACTCTATTTTTACAATCCCTTTCCTTATAGAACAACCTCGCCATATCTTGCAGGCAAATTCTATCAACCTTCATTTTCTGTAATAAACACTTGAGTCTTAGTAATTTTTTTAGAAAAATTAAATTACCAAAGAGTAATTTAACAGCAGATAGTTAATAATATTACGAAACAGAATCCTTCATAAGTAAAGACTATAATTATGTGGTATTAAAACCTTTGTATGTAAAGAGATTGTAGATGATTGTAATGTTTAATTACAGTATGTCACCTTTACAGCCCCAAAACATATATTAATTTAGTACCACTGCCATCACCAAACTTCACTAAATCTTTAGTGGAACCATATGATATTGCAAACATTTAAAAAAAATCAAGAGATATATAAATAATTTTATTTGTCTGAAATTAAAAGTATTTCTGTATGTATTTCAGGTCCTCTTCACAGGGCATTTAGTGTGTTTCTTTTTAACCAATCAGGAGAGTTGTTAATTCAACAAAGGTCAGATGCAAAGATAACATTCCCAGGTAAATCATAGTTATTCTAGTAAAACCAATTGTACAAGTTATCTTATACAGTATAAGCAAGTCAATTATTATTGGAAACTATTTCAATTGGTTTTAATTAAATGTGAGTTATAAAATATTTTGAATTATGGTGGATTTTGTTAATGTGTAGAGTGATAATGAATACCAGGTTAAGTATTATAGCTATTGTTATATTATGGTAATTATTATTACTGTATTATAATAATGAATATTATTATATGTGCAGGTTTCTGGGCTAACACATGCTGCAGTCACCCACTGAGTAAACCTGAGGAACTAGAGGTAGAGGGAGCTATTGGGGTCAAAAGGGCAGCTCAGCGTAAGCTGAAACATGAACTTGGAATTGAAAAAGTACAGGTAAGTGGAAGTGGAGTGGAATTGAGTGGAATTCCATAACCATTACCTACAAGGATGGATGTCCTGATACCAAAAGCACCCCGTTCACTTAAAAAATTATGTGGAAAATAGCACAGCCGTCCTGAGGCAAAACAACGTAACTGACATTTTTGTCGATTTTGAGATAATATCATTTGGGAGTATATTAAACACGTCTGAATTTCAAGTCTCAACAATGAATTGTTTCGGAGATAGCACCACATAAAGTGATTTTCCGTGGTAAAACAAGGTAACTACAAGATTACGGGGAAAAAAAATGTATCTACGATGAAGATACATTGTTTTGCCTTGGCATGGTATTCAAAAATTGTTTTGAGCTGATGGAGTTTGGCAAGGCGAAATCAACTGGTTATCGGTGTTTCCATATCAATAATCTTAACAGCTACATATGAACAAGCTAAATAATGCATATGATTGCCCCAAACATGATAAATTCCAAAAATATGTTGCATTTGCAACAACACCGAGCTTGACATGTTTCCGAGGCAAAACAACGTATCTGTGAATTTCGCTAATAACTTTGCAATCAACAAACGGTTGTAATTAAAACTTTACATATAATCGCAATGTCTATTGATAATTATACAATCCTGCAAAATTTGAAAACTGTACGACAATGTATTACCAAGTTGCAAATATGCAAACATTAACTCTTATTTTTCTTAAGTGAAAATTTCTTTCAAGTTATGTTGTTTTGCCATGGAGTTGAGGCCTACATATGCACAAGTCTGACCTAAACTGATCATTGATGAAGGACAGCATTAGAAACTGTTGTACATGGTGTTTAGAGTATTCAAAACAGATTTTCACTTATATACCTAACTGAAGACAATATCAATGAAGTGCCAACATTTTGCTAGTGTGCTCAGGGGCGAATTTTGGGTGGGAGGGGCCCTCCCTTTTGGAAATTTAAAAACAAAATTTAAAAAAAAGAAAGAATGAAAAAGAAAAACTTGATCCCCCAAAACGCCTCACAGGTTATTTTTGGGCATCTAGAAAATTTTCGCGGGGGAATATTCCCAGACCCCCTATGGTGGTGTTACTTTCGGACATTTCTGGATCCGCCCCTAGTGCTGTATATGAACTTAACAATGTTAATATAAATATTAATACTACTTCATAACCAGATTGGAATTTATTATTTTTGTACAGGTGCCATTAGAGGATATTCACTTTATTACAAGAGTCCATTACAGTGCCCCCTATAATGAGACCTGGGGTGAACATGAGATCGACTACATCCTGTTTACTCAAAGAGAAGTTAGCCTCCAACCAGAACCAAATGAAGTACAGAACTACAAATACGTTACTCCAGAGCAAATGAAAGAATTTTTGGCGAATGCTGATAAAACTAGCACAAAAATATCACCTTGGTTACAGTTAATTGCAAAGTCGCATTTATTTGACTGGTGGAAAAATCTTGACAACTTAAAGTCTCTCTATAATCATCGCACAATCTTACGACTTTAAAATGTAATTGAACTGAAAAAGGTCAATGAACTATGTGACAGTTTTCTTTGACTATGCACAACATAGTATTTAAAATATATGATTATGTTTATATTTTCAGTTACATAAATCTTATTTATTCTTGGTCGGTACTTTCTACTATTAATCCAGATCTTTCATTATAACACATTCATTTCAATATTTCAATCCAACAATATGTCTTTTTTCAAAAATTAACAGCCATCTTATTTTTTCTGTAATATCTGTAATTCACCTCCACAAACACAATACAAGACAATACTGTACCAGTTTTTGCATCATTTTGACATTTATTGTCATTGTCACTTCATATAAGCAAGTAGGTACCAATTTACAGTTTAGTCGATTGTACCTTGTTGTGTACCAAATTATTTGTATTGAATAACAGATTGTTCATAAACATGCAGTACTGTATATCGCATACAATATTATGTATCCCACACACAATTTTTGATCATATGACAGACCCATTTTCTTAATTTTATTTTTCCAACCATGATACCACATACAATTTTACAACATAACTCACTACAAAGCTAAGCATGATTCAACAGACCCATCTTCTAAGTTAATTTAAGAACCAATTTTCCGCAAGCAATTTTGCAACATATCTCACTACGAAGCTATTCATGATTTACAAAACTCATCTAAGTTAATTTATCAACCATAATATCGCATATAATTTTACCCCATATCTCGCTAAAAAGCTATGCATTACTCAACAGACCCATCTTTGAAGTTAACTTATCTTAGCTACCATATCACATACAATTTTACAATAAACAGATTTATACTCTCAGTTTCTTATTAATTGTGGTATTGAATACAACAATGTATCTCGCTATAAAGCTATTGATGATTTTTACAAATCCACCTTGGGCTAATTAATTATATTGAGCTAAATTTGTAACATTTTATTGATCACTGTGTCTCCACCAATTATTTGTTAATACTTTGTTCATTTATAAAAACAAAACACATCATAATAGAAAATAAAAAAGAATTATATGATAAAACAGATACAAATCAAGGTGAACGTAGATTGACGGCTGCCAAGGCGTAAAAGGTTTTGCATGATATATTCCTTCCACTTCTTGGCGGCTCTGTAGCTAGTCAAATCAGCTGCAAACAAATTGCATATCACAATACTATACTTATAAAAATGCAATATATGGAATGTGCATATAATATACATTACTATTTACAATACTACTTTACATTTTATATAACCATTTAAACTAAACACGGGTATAAGGTATATATAGTTTTGAAAGCACAAAATTTGCCTACTTATAGTATGCCACAGCAATGTCATATTTGAATTAATATATAAAACTATAAAAATTATTTAAATATTTGCAGTTTCAAGGTTGTTGTACCCAGAACCACAAAACTGGTACAATGTTTCCAAATTGTGGCATCCTGGTAAAATAAATAGATAAATAAAAAAAGAAATAACAGACCCTACTGTTTTATTAAACATGCTTTAAAATGATATTTACATACCAGCTAGGCAAGATACTGATCATCACAAAATGTTTCTGTCCTAGTTTACCTGTTTTGCATCCCTAAACACCCCTCCTTATCCTCCACTGAAAGACGTAAATGAAATATATTTTAGTGTTGCCATAAGAAATCTTGCAGTTTTACCACACGATAGCCAAAGAAACAAAATAATGCCAAGACAAAAAATAAAACATATACTCTACTATTTTGCCATGCAAAATACTGGTCTTTGCCAAACTTTTTTCCCTCATTTCTACCTGTTTGATCCCTAATCACCCCTCCTAATCCATCAACTAAAAAAAACTTAAAGGAAATGTATTCTGGTGTTGCCATCAAATCTTGCGATTCTACCACAAAACAGTTAAGAAGCTAAACCAAGATCAAAAACTATTTTAAAAAACTTAGGCTACACCTAACGACAGTATATTAATTTAATTACAAGAACTTAGTAATTACTAGAACAATATAATTAATTACAAGAACAGAATTAATTACAAGAACAATAGATCGTTCATTTTTTCCACGAAAAAACAATGTACAGTATAAGCACTGAGAATTAATTGTAATTTGCGCTATACAAAAACAGATTATTATTATTTATAAACCTGCTAAGGTTTCCTTATCAAGTAAGATATCTCAGCTGAACTGATATGCCAAATTTCACATTGCTGAATTTATATATTTTATATATATATATATATATATATATATACATATATATATATATATATATACACATTTAAGGATGTATTGCCACAAAGAGAGTAGCTTAACTCAGTTGGCTAAACTGGTGGTAGCCACTGTGTGAGCACTAGACCATGGAAATCTTTACATAACCTTGGGCCCTGGTTCAACACACACCTGTTGTCGCAAAACGCACATTTTTATGTACGTTTACATTGTCATTCTGCGGGACATTAGCAGTAATATCGTGGGGGGGGTAGGGGCACTCACTGGAACAGTCCATCACAAGTCAGGCCTTGCTTTCACCACTTTTGTATCACCTGCCTTTTTAGCCCTTTCATCCTTGAGCGGAACAATGATCTCAATGCTGGTTGAGTCAGGCATCCTCCGTTGATTGCCAGCTTTCCCATTGGTTTGTTTGCGGCCTAGAGCAGGTGCTGATGCCGACCTTGGATTAATCTTCCTCCTACTTGTCTTTTGTACCAAACTCATAGTTGTCTGTGGTCTTGCAAGTTTACCTGTAAAAGAAAAACTGGAAATATTAAGACAGTGTTGTGAAAGGAATTTTCCTCAAGTGGAAAAACCACAAATAACCAGTGATGGATTTATGAGAATGTTATGACTCTCCTTTAGAATGCCAAAATTGTATAAAAAAAAAATCATCATAATTTAAGCATTGTGGCAACCAACACAAAACACAACACAACACACTGCAGCATAAGACATCTTGGCATTGTAGAAAATGCCTAGGATTTAATGTTTACTTAGATTTGAGATTTTTCTTCATACTCATTCACTTTAAAGATTTTACCAATTAAATACATAAATTGTAATTAAGAAAATGACACAAACCTGTTCGTGGTCTTGGTGGTGGCACAGCCGGTGGACCGCCATGGATTTCCAAACTATAATAATAAAAATTATTATTCATTAAAAACTGTTAATTGCAAAAGAAAGATTTATATTTTTTTACAGTTGTTGTAGCTCAATCACATGCCACATTATTATGGATTCTGTTGCTATAACAATTACAACATTTGTAAATGGACCATTCCGCTAAGCAACACGTCCCCCTGGATATTGTTATTAAGGTCTCACAAAAACAGCAGCATAAACGTAAGTAAACACATATGCGTTTGTAGGACAACATGTATGTTAGTCGGACAAGCACATTCCTTGCTCTGTTCTGATTGATCATTTTTTTAAGTATGATCGACACTACAGGTCTGTTATGCGTTTGTAGGACAACATGTATGTTTGTTGGACAAGCAAATTCCTTGCTCTGTTCTGATTGATCATTTTTTAAGTATGATCGACACTAACAGGTTTGTTAAGTGCTGTCTTTAGAAAACCTTAAGCACAACCCTGTTTATTGAAAAATATAACCATTATACACTTACACCAGATGCACTATACCCAAGAACAAAATGTGTATATTAAGTGTAGGATTTAAACTGTTAACCACTAGGTTGAAAAAGCTCTACGAGCCAATTGCCAACTTTCAAAGATGGTGTGACATGAATTGGTGTAAAGTAAATTCCTCTGAATCAACCAACTGCACAGCGCTAAAAATGCATACTCAGTGCTACTACTTCCTTATACAGTGCAGTAATTTATTCAAACCTTGCAAAAGAACAATGCATAATTTCATTGAAAACTGACCTGTTAGGAAATGACTATATTATTATTGATATGGAGTATTACTGTACTTAATACAGGTGAGCTTTGACAAATCAGTAACACTAATAGCAACAAATATGTACACTGAATAGGGTATTAGCAAAGTTTAAATATAAAAGTAACTTCACCCTCCAATTTGAAACCCCTCTAATTCAAGACCACATTTTTAAAGACCCAAATAACAACCGTCAATCTTTTAATACAAAGCTAACCCTCTAATTTGAAACTAAATCCTGAGACCACCCCAAATTTTCAGGTCCCGAATTGGTCTTGAATTCGAGGGCGAACTGTATTGAATTTGGAAACAAACCTGAATGCGGGAAGACCAACAGTTTTTGCAATTCTAAATTCATCCGTGAAATCAGTAGATATCTTTCCATCAGGCGCTAGATTGTTCATCAACTGCTCAAATAATCCTGGTCGATTGCGACAAGCAACCAGAAGAATGCGAGTAGCTTTGCGGTTAAATGTCAGATAGCCAAGGGCAACGGCTACAGCCGACCGCACTTCTATGTTGGCAGAATGAAGGTGACCAATGAGGACATCCACCGCGCCAGAGGTAATCATTGCATCCGTGATTCCTGCTCTTGTATGCGCTAGGCTAGCAAGAAGACTTCCTAAAAATGGTATAAAGTTAAAGTGTGTAAGTATTGATAACAATCAAATATGAAGCAAAAAAAAAAGTTTGTGTTGATCAAGTCCAACCGACCTAAACTGGGGCAGATGTAGGGGAATGCAGATCGTGCGATTGCACCCCAATAGGTACGTATTAAGAAAAATAACTGTTGTATTGTATTGTTGATATGAATTACTGTTAAGATTTTTAAGTTATGAGAGTACAACCAGGCAGCTAAATTAAGAGTTCCATATTCTCACAATTTTCACCCTCAGCCCCATCCATGGTGGAACTGAGGTCGTGTGGATTCTCTGTCAAATAAATATGTTGGTTAATCTGTAATTAATTAAATTGATACCTTAATCATAAATTGGTTAACAATTTACCAAGAAAAAAATTTTCAAATTCAGCCTTGAGCTGACCCCTAACCTAAGTCTCATTTTGAATTTTTAATTTTAAATAGCAATGGTGAAATACCTATGTTGGTTTTCAAATTAATTATTTAAATTTAATTATAATTAGTAATGTACTACTGTACCTGCAAGGATATTGGTATTATCATCTTCTGAAGCTAACAATCTGACGAGAGATGTGACACCAAGGGCTGACAGGGTCACCTGGTCTTCATCTACAATCACCCTTGCTAATACGACAATCTAGAATGAAAATATGTCAAGAAAAAATTATTTCATAATCATAACTTCACTAATTTCCTATAAAAATGCAGTTTGTCTGGAATACTCCCAAAACCGGAGTATAGATGGTTTTAGATTATGTATGATTGCCTAAGAGTCTACAGATTAGGAAAACGAAACATCATGAGTTCCAGTTTGTATGAAGAATATAAATACTGTAGTAAAACAAGACACTTGTCCATTCGTGCTGAACAAGTGTGCACGTCTGGAGAGTGATGAGTTACCCAAAGCGAATTCACCGGGCTGAGCATGTGCGACAAGACCTGTTCAACTGATTGAAAGTTTAGTATTTCAGTACTGTTTACAAAACACGACAGAAAGCAAATAACCCCATAGTAGATGTCAAGAAAGTTAATGATTATGATTATCTATGTCTAAATGAAAATTAAATGCAAACATAATTAATATACAAGATTTGAAAAAAAAAGTACCGAATTTACTAAAACATAGGCGAACAACTCCATTCACTGAATCGCACAAGTTTGTCTGGACCAGCCAGTCGGCCATTTTCAGCAATGACATTCTTTCTGTCTTTGATAACATTCCTGAATTGGCGGCGTACAAAGACTTGACCTGATTCTCTCAAGAGTATTGTGGGAACCTACTTGTGGGAACGTTTCTCATTCAATTTACTGTTACTAGGCAACTTGTAGCACTGCAATTAATGGTAAATGGTCAAATTTCCAGGACATTCAAGGACAACCTTAAATTTCCAGGACTTTCCAATTTGTTTTTCCAGGACATTCAGGGAATTTAAGGATGCGTACAAACCCTGATAGTAAATTAATGCTTGGAAAAAAGCTACAGAGATATCCAATAAATTTAAGATCTTTGAATAAATACCACAATTTTGGTATAGTTAAAAGTACCTGAAAGGCAGCATAAGACTGAAAGACCTCATTGGGCGAATCCAAAAACCTCCGGATGGTCGCCATGTGAATACCGCCGGCACTTCTAATACATAACTGTTGATTAGTGTTGTTGAATGCAAATGTTGATAGTGCTGTCCCAGCTTTGAGGCACACCACCTATACATAAAGAAAAAAGAGTGGCTTGGAGTTTTGATATCAAATAAAATTTAGTGTTATTATTACTGTATTCTAGTAAAGGGAACAATGGCAAAAAGTTATTTACACTCATTATATAATACCAAATATCACATTTTTATCAGTTAAGGAGTATTGTCTCCCTGTACAGCATAATGCATTTGGTCTTGCTAGTAACCCCACTATGTATGTGCTCACTGAACCACGAAGACCCTGATGTTACTGGCTCATTTCCATTGAGCTGCTGTCCCAGTGAAATACAGGTTATAGTGTACTAATGCTGGTTCTGTGTACACCAGGCCCCTATGCATAGTAAAGAACAAAGTACACTGTTCTGAAAACCTCTCTCCTGGTGTACTATCCAACACTCAAACAGTGGCAGCACTGCTCTGTGACTGCAGCATACCTATTTATAATATAATTTATAATTTATAATATAATTTGTAATAATAATAATTCTTTATTGCTCCACATTCAAACTCGAATCGGTAATTTGGCTGGGACCCGCGGCAGCCTCAGTGCAGCGACACATGTATACAATCATTGTCCTTAACCTGCCTAGCCAAGCGATCAGACCCCAATTAAAACCCGACGCTAGTCAGGTTTAAACTGTAGAATTCAGCACAAGAAGCAGGAACAACATCTCTCAGCGAACTGCTTTGACATAACCACTAGTGTTATGTCAAAATTTCACAGTTAGCCAGAACTAAAATTAGTTTTTTCCTTTTTGAATTTTTCTTTCTACTAGATTTCCTCTTCAGTAAAAGACTGCTGATCTCCTACTGGACTCAGTATGCAAAAAACATTAAATCACATAAAATTAACAAGAAAAGGCGGTATTTTAAGCGTTCAAGTCATCACTCGACTTGTGGGCCCAAAAATGTCCTATACTGTACTAGTAAAACACAAGTCTATACTAACCTGATCTTTTGACATTTGTAGTTGTAGTAACAGACGAATATTGAATGCTGGCTCTTCCTTTAACAAGGCTTCATTTTCCTTGTTGCCCAAGATGATGTATCCGAGTGTAATAGCAATCTCAACCTTGATCATGTCATTATGGGATGCCCTCAGTAGTTGCACAAGTGTCTGTATAGTGTGTTCCTCCGCTATTTTAGCTTGTGTGACTTTATTATTGCAGTGAGCAACACCTTTAAAGCAATATAAGTAAATTGAAGAACTTAACAACAGCTAAATAATTCTGTTTTTGCAGTAGGTTTTTGATGTAAATATTGTACTAATTCAGCTTTGGTTGTGATTGCAATATAGACAGATATTATGCTTCATACTGTTACAACAGAACTTCATCAGGCAATGACGATAGGTAGCTATTCGTTATCATGTAAAATGCAACAAACTCTGCTATAAACTCCTATAAACTTGCAACTGGTCAACCCATTGTTATTATTTCCCACAGCAATGCAAAGTTTAGGTCCCCTTGTCTCTGTTTATACTAATCTTTTCTAATGCACATGGATATGAATGTGTATTAAAGTGGTTGGCATGATTATATGAATAAAGTTGAGTGTGTGTTTGTCTCTGTTTCTGCATATTATTTTACTTTTTCAATAACATCAAGAGCACAAACCAATACAAAGTGTCCCCAGCGCTCTAATAACCGTCAGCAGTACTCGTTCAGAAGTCTTTGATGAGCGCAGAATGCGTACTAGTGGAAGGATTCCTTCTTCCTTCTTGAATTTCAGCTGATGAGCAATGCTAGCTCTCGTTAAAGCAATCATGGCCATACAACCTGAAAGAAATTCAGCAATAGGCTTATTAACATAGGAATCCATTATCAAGAATCATCATTTGATGGTGTATAGTTATATTCAACAGTTAAGCCTGGTTTCCTAAAAATTGCTACACACTATCTCCGACTCATTTGGCGATGCTGATTGGTCAGTTAAATCAGGGAGCTACGCAGTGCAAGGATTGTCACAGTGAAAATGCTGTAGCGACTGTGTGGCGATCGTATGGAAACCGAGCTTCAGCGGTCATGAAATGCGAGTTTTCTGGACATTCTTATTAAATACCTTATTTATTAAACACCCGCTTTGAATAAACGCCCTCATAAATAAACACCCCCTCTAGAGCCTTTTTTGGAATAATTCACCTTCCTCAAATAAACACCCCCAACCCACCATATGACTGTAAACAAATTCAATGGAAGCAACATCATAATTTAATAAAAGCAACATCATTCTCAACACATTTCTACTCCAGTAGAATTGTGGTTTGGATCAAGAAGTCTTATGATCACTCAATAACACATTTTGATGGTAAGTATGTGTTGCAGTTTACACTGAAATTAAGGGGAGTTTATTTGAGTATACGTATCCATTTTAGAAAAAAATAAATAACTCGAATAAATGCCTCCCTCGAATAAACACTTCTTCCAGAGCGTTTACTCGAATAAATATTGTATATAATATTTCTGTCTTCTAAAATTTTACACATTATGATCTGCTTCTAGCGAGTCAAAGTTCACATATCTAATCAGACATCCATCTGAATTTATTTTGTGAAGGAGAAAGAGAGGAAAGCAAAGCAATATACAATGTCATATGTTCTAAAGTTTACTTACCAACATACTGGAGCTTTTCAGACTTGACAATGAGATCGATAATTCCACTGATACCTATGCACTCTGCTATCATTCTCTGTTGAGGTGTTGTGTGACCAGCCAAAGCCCACAAGGTACATGCTGCCTGCTCCTTTACATCCAGTGCCCATATCTACAGAGGAACGATAATATTACTACTATAAATATATATTAAAATAGGCAAGCCAGCAAGTTGAGGGGCTGAGTGGTTGCTGCTGGGGTGCCATTACCCAGAGGCTTACATTCGGCATTGGTTTGAGACCCAGGGGCAGATTTAGGGGGTGGCCAATCCGGCCCCAGCCCTCCACAATCTAGGAAGTGAAAAAAAAGAAAGGACAAGAAATTATTGATTGCCCAAAACTCCTCGGAGTTGTCTAAAAAACAAAAATTTCCCCATCTTTGGATCCGCCCCTGAGACCCTCCTCACTCATGGTTCAGGTGTTGGAACAAGTCTTCTTGTATAAGTCTATGGACTGATATACAGGTTTAGTGGACACAAAATCTGTTGCACTTTAAAGAACTCCTGATATTTGATGTGTTCTGGTCCACACCCTGCTATGGACTACATGTACAGTATGTGTAGATTAGCAGCAAAAATGAGACCCTTTGGGGAGTAGAATGGTTAATGGTGATTGATCTAATGTATTTTCATATTGCAAAAGTTGGAGGAATGAGTTCATACAATCGCAATGGCCCAGGAGAGGATTTCATATAAAAGATCAAGAAACTAATATTGCACTCTACCTTCAGTAGCCTAATCAATGCAGTTTGAGCATTTAGTTTCAAAATGGCTGCCTGACTGTTGGAATTGTTCAGTGCCAGGGACTCAAGAGCTGCTGCAGCCTTCACTTGGACAGTCACATTTCTGCATTTCACGAGTTTTACCAGAGGCTCCACGACACCCTTGCTAACAGCTAGGTTTTGGTTGTCATAGTGACTGGCTGTCAAAGCAGCCAAGGCTGCCGCTGCTGCTGCTTGGAGAATATCTGAAAGGTTAAAGATCATCTTTGCGTTGCAGAACTTGTTGACAGTAGAGCAGAGAAATATGAAGGATAATGTTAGTAGAATAACACACAACTTGCAGCTTCATTGTGCTGAATTGCATATGGGTGGTCTGTGACTACCTGGCCACCGTGAAGAGGTGCATTCCACAACAGGGGTAACCCCATACTCTTCCGACAGATGCAATGGTTTGATCAAAGTGCACACGAGTCAGATGTGTACATTGGACCTCCATTTTAAGTCCTTATCCTGGGCGAGGAGCGTCTTGAACCAGCACCAATGTTAATGGCTGTTGTTAGCGGCGCCCTTGCCTTATTGCTCGGCCACGCGCCTCGCATGAAAATAGGACTAAGACAAAAAGAGTAGAAGATGTCATAAGAATTGAGCTGTTCTCATAACCATTGACATTCTTTAAAGTAGTTACTTATTAGAAAGTTTTTTGATTGATGATTTTAAATACAGTATTTAACTTACTTGAATTTGTCACTTGAAGAAATTCAACCAAGGGGTCAATTCCACCATTCTGCGCGACAAGTGTTTGATTGGTGGTGTGTTGTGTGCACAGAACACGTACACAATTAACCGCCTCCACTAACACATCCTCAAGATCCGCATCAAACAGTTTAATGATAGCTGGAATTCCATTGTCTTCACTTACTTTTGATTGGTTTTCATCAACACTGGCAAGATCCGAAAGAAGAATGGCACTCCTTGACTGAATATCGTCCAATGGGGAGCCAAGTAGTTTCACCAGGATAGGAATAGCATCGGCTCCCGCAATTGCTCTGCGGATATCTTCCAGATGGGAGATGTTGCAGAGAACAGCACCAGCTAATGACTGCATCTCATCAGAATTTAACCTCAGCAGGTTTACAAGAGCTGGAATGCCATCTGCAAAATATCAAGCAATAACCATAATAATAATTTTATTCTGCCAATTTAATTATAATTCTCCAAATAATCTGTTTTATGTACTAGTCCTTTTAAGTGCACTTGAGACAGATGCCAACACTATTTTTGAGTTTATATTGGGGAAGACTTGGTCCTATCAACAAAACCATGAACGAGGATGGACTTGAATCAGTGCCGTTGTTATGGCCATAGATTGTGGCACGCTTGCAATAATGTTCCACAACTTCCCTCATCCATTTTACATGAGTCTTCTTAACGACTAAATTCAAAACCATTTAGCGAATAAATTTACTTTTACTACACCTAGATGTGTATAAGAGACAGTATATATATATAGCACATTTCCTTTAGGTTACAAAGCGCTTTGTTTTTCCTGGTTATTGGGTCCTCATGCTTGAGTGTTGCACCCATATTGGCGCAGTAGCAGGCAAACCCACCAGGTAACCATTTGTACTCCTAGGTGGAGAGGAGCAAGGCAGATAAAGTGCTTTGCTCAAGGAACACAAGCAAAATGCACAGTGCGGCATTGAAAAACCAACCTCTAGGTTGAAAAACCGCTTGCACAAAAGTAAAAACTTAAGATATAAAAATGACTTTAAAAGAACTAATTCAAATGGATGATGGATTTAAACTATTGCCTTTACCTGCTTCAAGAATGGACTTGCCGTATGTATTGCAAGATGTTGTGAGAACTTCAAGTGATCGCACAGCACTGTCCATCTTCACAAAGTCGTTTGATGTCAACATTCCTAAATTAATAATTGTATTTTGTAACCAATGATAAACTGCAACAGCAGGTAGTAATCCGCACACTTCTGTTCACACCTACTACATATTCACCGAAACTCCAGGGTGGAGACAACAATAGGTAATGTGCCTCGACCAAGGACAAGCAAAAAGCAGAGTGAGATGCTCAAACCATAAACCACAGGAGTATGACCCCAAATCGCAATCACTGAGCCAACCACTGACACACAATACAGTACTCAAAATATGTTCTTACCCACTAGTGTCTTCCAAACAGGTGCATCTGGATGGTTCCAGTTGATGAAGTGCTCCAGGACATTGGTGTGGAATCGCAAAGCCGCCAGTTGTACCATGTTGTTTCCTTCGGTGTCACGCCGTTTGATATTAGCTCCCAACTGAATAAGAATCTTCACAGACTCAAGGGCACCACTGCTTGCTGCCAACAGCAGTGGCGTTTGACGTAGTCTGAAAAGTTGAAAAATTTGCATTTACTCACATTATATGTACAAGAAAAATAGTTTTAAGTTTATTTTTATATAAAATTCATCTGCACGTACTTATCGTAAGTTTGTAATTCTGTTTGATCTTCAAATTTGCGAATAATAAGTCTCATTATTGTGGCATGGTCAAAGAAGGCCGCATGATGTATGGCAGCCCAACCATCTGGATCCCCCATGGTTGTGTCCGCATGGTTACAAATCAAACATAAGGCGGCTTCAAGTGCTCCGCATCTTGAGGCTAAGTGTAAGGGAGTAGGGCCTAAAAATTCAATATAAATAGATATTGGTTAATGACAAATTATATATGCATATTTAAATTTATTTAATTTTTAAGCTCAGGGCCAAGGATATGCCAATACCAAACTTTAATCACTTTACTAAGTGGCAATCCCATTATGAGGCTTACTGAGTTGAGTTGTTTTATTCATGAGAAAAAATCCTGCGACAGATATTGAACCCAGGAACCTGGGATGGGAAGGCAAGCATCTTAACCACCAAGGTATTCAACTTCATTTAAATTTTAATGATACATGATTAATATAAACACAACATATTTTAGATGCATAATTATATATCTGTGCCTCGATGAAGTTTTCAAGCACATCATTCATAATAAAAATAGATGATTTTTGATGAGACTAAATTACATACAGTTGCAGCTAGTGAAATTGTACATGGTACAGATTTGTCTGCATTTCTTAGTAGAAATACGCCCCAATACTGGGAAGTTACAGGACTAGAAACTATAACACAGTACTATGGAACAGGATTAAAATCATACTACTATAGAATTATAGAAATTTCTTATCCATAATATTCAAGAGCATAGTTGCATTTTTGTTATTTATTTACCCATTTTATTTATTTATTCAATTACTTGTTAACTTCTTAATTATTTGTTTATTTGTTTATTAATTTATTCTTTATTCGTTTATATATTCATTCATCCATTCATTTGATTCTGGTATAACAGTATCAGCTAACAAACAATGACTGAAATGAAAAACAATAAATGTGAAAGAAACAAAATAAAAGCATAAGGGTTGAAAATGTTGAAAACTACTGCACTGAAGTATATCAAATTGAATCAATAACAAATCAAAGCATTAAAATAACTGTAAATGAAATGTAAAAGAAAGGAATTCACACAAAGATCTTGTTATATTATAAAACTTATATAATTAAACAAAACTTGTGCAATTGCACAGGGTCGTGTGAGTTTTTATTGGCTTACAGTTGCAAAGTATCTCTTGTTCAAAAAAATTTCCAGTGGTGGTGGTGCTGATTATTTATTGGGAGGGTGAGGGAAGGGAAAGAATGACATTGATCTATGCCACAGCAACTAGTTTTTCAAAAAAAGGAATTTGTTTTCTAGTGAAACAAATCATAAATAATGACATCATAGATTCTCTGATGAACCTAGTTAGTCTACAGACATATGGCAGAAAGTATGTTGCAATCAATAGGTGCTGAAGTACACAGTGGTATACCTAGGAATCTTTATATGGGGAGGCACGAAGGTGAAGGGGGGTGGGGGTGCGCTCGATGATTAAGTAAGTGGGAGATAGCTTCAAAAATAAGGTTGAGGAGATTTCTAACTACACCAAAGATACGCCACTGGAAGTACAGACTTAAGACTTACAGTATGCTACACTAATGCCTGAGTGCATGCACAGGGACATTTGCGAAGATGTGAGATTAAATCTTATTATAGCTGAAAGGGAAAGGGGGTGGGGGAGGGGAATACAAGCAAACAAAGCGTTCTCAATGTTGATGAATGTGCTAAAATCGCTAAAGTGATGAATGCAATGAATATTCCATATTTGACATATGAAAGAAAATATAAAATTACCACTCTGTTTCAAGTCATCATTATCATTATCATTATCAATATCATCTCCTTCAAAAGAAAACATTGCCAACTGAACATAACTTACAGAACATTTCAAACATTTTGTGTAATACAGAAAGGGTCATTAAAATCGGGAGACCTCCTTTGTTCAATTCTTTTCCATGGAATATTGAACAATATACCTGTACACCTAAGCAATAAAATTCAATATTAATTCATCTTTTGTTGGTATTCACGATGCTGGACAACATGGAAATAAGAAATTAATATTTATATTTAATTAAATAACAATGTTATTATTATAGCGAAAACAAATTGCATTGATTGTCTTAATGCATTCACACTGAAAGGAACAAACACAAAATTTTTTTTTTTTTTAAAGTTTACAATTCACAAATTTGTTGACTAACATTATTCCCATGTTAAATGTTTTGTTGAGTATAGTAAGGTTAAAGATATTAGTTTTACATAGGCGAACCCAGGATGTTTCTACCAGGGGGTGCAAAGTGCCAATCGAGGTTCATGGTCTGAGGGAGATGGCTTTAGAAGGGGCTCTCCCTTCCCTACATTGGGTCCAGGAAGCTACAGAGTTTCAGACATTTCAGGTATGATTAAAAGAATCTTTTTGCTGCTGCTGGGAGCATGGGTGGCCTTTCACTACAACATGGGTCCGCCACTGTTTTATGTTCAGAAAAAGGTAGGGTGTACAGAATATTAGATAAATATATTTAATTTGTGCAAAATTCACAACAACGTGTTTGAAGCATAGCGTGAAAAACTTACCACCACAAATATCATCACCTGCAGCCAAAAAAATAAAAACAAAAGAAACAAAAGAAATTTTAAAAAATTTTGAATCAATAATATTAAAAACAAGTATTTAACGGCCATGTAGCATTTTGAAATTTAGAGGCAGTATCATACGCTCCATTACCATGTTTATAACTAATGGAACAACAGGAATCAACAATTCCAAATACATTTAAAAATTAACAAAAAAAATACATTAAAAAATTAACAAAAGTATTAATGAAATTAATAAAAGTATTACCGTAATACTAAAGTATTTTAAATAAAATTTTTGTTAGTTGGATTTGTTGGTTTATAGTATCTGTAATTGCTGAATATAGCAAATATATTTCTAATAGCCTACTCATTCTTTCACATTAGCTTCATGAAAGGTGAGCCTAATGATTAATGTTAAAAACAGGAATTGACTTATTAGGCAAGGCACATGTACCAAGGATATCCAGAGCAAATTATAGCAGTCTTATATAATAACCAGCAATCAATTTCATTATTACATTTTTCTGTTGATGAAAATCTACTTACCGACGGAAGTAATGTTATAATTACGGCGAACATTTATATCTTGACCTTGAATCAGAAGCAGCTGGATTATCTGGGGTCGATTATTGAGGGCAGCATAGTGGAGTAATGATAGTCCAAATTCATCCTGCTTGCCAAGCCTCGAAGCTGCTACCTTACGGGCAAGGGTTTGAAACGCGGCAACTAGTCCGCGTATTGCACATATTTTTAAGCCTTCCTGGATATTCTATAATAGAGAAATATATATATAGTATTTATTTGAATAAACTCCCCCAGGCATTTATTGTTGAAAAGGACTTTTGATGAGTTGGGGCAATTAGTTTTTTGAATGCAAAATTTCACTGCTGCAAATGTGGAACAACTATGCAGAATTACTGTAAAAATGTATTAATGTATGATCAATAAAAACTTATTGATCCCAACCAGGTTTGAAAAAATGCAATTCTATTATATAGTAGAACATTAATAGAATGTGTTGAAAATGATGTTTCTTCTATAAGTTTGGTTTACAGTCATTTAGGGGGAATTTATTCAAGAAAAAATAAATGCATTGGGGCGATTATTCGGTGGGGGGGGGGCCTTCATTCAATATGGGGCATTTATTCAAATAAATACAGTAAATCAATGTTTATTTAAACCATATCTAAAAAGGATGAGCCTTCCAACTAAGCCAAGAAGGTCAGATGATGTCCAGAGGCCCTATTTAATAAAGTAAAATGTATGACAATTCAATACAGTACAGATAATTATATAAAATGCAAGTAAAAATTTAAAATATTATCCAAAAATGTATACTCTATTATACTAAAATAGAGGGTTTTGTGTACCTTGAATTTTATTGCCTGTTTTAAGCCATATTTCTTCTTGAATTGTTCGTGTAGGTGAACATCAGTAAGAGGGAGACGCCTTGGCTTCATGTCTTTGATCCGGTCATAAACTGCATGAAGCCACAAAGGTTGTGGTGGAGCTACTGGATAATAGGTTTCAAAATCCATTGCAAAAATGTAATATCTGAAAATAATAAGATACAAAAATATCTACTCTAGCTTCAAGTAATAATATTTTTAAAAAATAATATTATTATTAAAGGTATTTACTTTCTATTTTTATTTTGTTGGTTTTACTTTTAATGTAACTTACTGATTCCAGCTCATTGTAACATGACATGCTGCCACTTGGTTCTATGATACCTGATCTATTGCCACTTATGTGCTACCTGGATCATTACTAATGACTTGCTGCCCACATGCAACATGTCATCTGATTTTTTCCATCTAGCCCATTCCCAAATAGCCAGTTATGGCGTCAGTGGTGGGCAGGGGGGAATTTGCAAGCCTCAATGATGTTGTCGGATCAAAAATAATAATTTGCTATCCAAATATTTTGATTGCCAATCCTTATTATTGAGGTCTAAAAGTACAACTTGTGCCATCCTTGGCCATATTAAGCTGTAACAACTCTCCCAGTGAACCTTACCAGGAGTTTCTATTCCGGGACCCTAACTGAGATTCTAGTTCCATTGAATTGGACTCTGTTGTTAGCAAATTTCTGGAGCCATTGCTGCACATAGCCTGTTTCAACTTGGACATTACCTTGTATGTTTCCTTATCTATTGCCATGTATATTTCCTTATCATTTTTCTCAACTGCCCTACTGTCAACAATATCCCTAGTACGACCATCAGGCACAGCAAAGACTAATTTTTTTCAAGAGGAATACTTTATCGTGCACAACTAACATAATTTGACAGGGAAGCGTCTTTTGATTTTAATTGCATAATCAACTCAACATACATTACAATTTTTCCTCAAATCACCCTTTTTTCCAATCTGGTGTACATGGTACGTCTAGAATTACACTGTTTGATTAAGTGCAACTGATTTATTAATGTCTAAAAAATATTAATTTGCATTACTTTATTATTTTACTAACATAAAACAACTAAGAAAGTGAAAGTACAGCATAGACATATGAACTGCATTTAATGATTAACGATTAATATACTTACGATTTCCCATTGATTGTTTTGATCGGTAAGTTGTGGTGCTCATGGTACGGTGTGTCTGGGTCTGTTACGTCTGCCAAGTGCTGCATGGTTTCCAGTTCAATCTCCTCGTAAGATTCAACAAACTCCTCGCTGGGCTTTCGGATTTCATCCGTCTCAATGTCCATCTGGATGCCTCCGTGTAAATGAAAATATTCCTTTCCAAAATCAAAGTTTTTACATTTAAAATCTGGTCCAATCATCAGGGGAGGGAGTTCACGTTCTGTCTTGCAGTCGTCAGCTGCAGAAAAAAAAAAAAAACTAATTAAAACTTAAGTTCAAATATTCAATTTAAACAGTTAATTGCTCCCTACAATATACTGTATCATTAATTACATTTCAGTAAGTTTATTAACTTCTAGGCAAATCACAATATCAAAATAAAATGCACATATAAAACAGGCCCGAAAATTGCTTTAAAAGCAAATTTTACACAATCTTTAAAAAACTCTCTACAAACATAAACATTTATCATTGAGCACCAATGAAGAGCAGCACTACTAAAAAAAAGAAACATCGAATATGAACAGGGATTAAACAATCCAGTGCTTTGACCACACTATTAAGCAAATTTAGTAGAACTCCGCATAGTACACTATAGAAAAATTATTATAGGAAGGTTAGATTTAACACTTGAAAGAAATTTTTGAATGCATTAAATCTAACCTAAGTATAATTTTCCATTTATTGTACGATGCATGCTCAACTAATTGCTTTATAAGTCAATCGCCGTCTTTTATTTTTAGTTTTTTATAACCAACTGTTGTAGCAGTTATCAAGTTGCTATAGTGATATGATCATCAGTATACGTGTGCGTATTTACATTTAGCTGTGCGTATGGTGATTTTCGCTCCTGTAGTACGCGTTTAATTAACTACACATCAGCAGTAAAGTACGGATACGATGAATAACTATTGTGTTAGAAAGAACTTGTTTGCAATGCTATTTTGATAGACTTTTGTCAAAGAAATCAACATTTCAGCATTTGAGAGAGAATACATTCACTGGCGTCCTTTTTGGTCGGTGCATGCAGACAGGTAAAATCTGCGATGATTTCATAACTAGGCTAAGCTACGGCCTAGTAGTAGTAGGAGGAGGCCCGGGCGGCCATGGCCTGGCTGTAGGCCTGCATCTACGTTTGTTCCTTGAGTCTTTAAAATAGGTCTAGAATATTCCTAATAAACGTTCATTTTGTTGTGTTTATGAGGGTCCATTGATTCAATGAATTCCTTAATTGTTCATACTTAATATTGAATTTGAGGTAACTTTCTTCGCGTTCTAATTAAGCTTGTTTTATGAAAGTAATTTTCAATTACAATTCAATTTTTATCGCGGTGCGCGATGTATTCACAGTGACGAAAAAATGAGGAATTTTTTTTGCACACCTAAAAAAAATCAAGCCAAGCGTCCACTAATAGAAAAATTAGTGGATGCTGGGGAATAGGCAAATAACATTGGGAGTTACAGTCATGATGTCTCGATTGACTTATAACAAATTTTATGTGACAAAATTTTGTTTGATGTGCCCATACATGGGCAGGATGTTGTCATATTACACCCAAATATGGGCATAACACATTTATTAGTCATATATAATTTGATAGTGTGGACAAGAGCTTAAGAACATTGTGGTCTAATACAGATGTTATTTAAAATTTGGAACCATCAATTGTATTCAAATCTATGCTAAGAATATGAAAATAATATTTCTTCATACTCTATAATTACAATCAATATATTTGATTAAAACTCATTAAATTTTTTATCTCATAAATCCAAACAGTTAATAAAGAATTAATAATACTCAACGCCTCAAAATATTGATCTAGCCAAACACAAATGCATGCAAGGCCACCATCATATCAAAAACATTTGTAATTAATGGACAAACCACAACTAGAAATACCATGGTTGCCACACATTATGCAAGCTAATTCAACAACGGATAGTATTAGTAAGGTAAACAATCATTATTCAATGCACCAGTAATGTATTTTGGAAGAAAGTTGTGAAGAAGAAGAAGGCTGGATGCAGCAGTGGGTTCAGAAATCTTCCATCAGGGTCCAAAAAGTTCTCAGGGAGTCCGAACCAAAGGGGTCAAGGGAAAAATTTTATAATTTAAGAAACGTTGTGCTTTAGACCATTAAACTATGTGCTGATGGGATGAAACCATAATTGTAAGAGTTGCATTAGTCTAACATTAGTTATGTGTACTTGGTACAGTAGAAGTGAGTAATGGAATCAAATTGGTGTGGTGCTAAGTAAATATCCAAAAGCAGAGGAGATAGGACATGATATATGGATGAACTTACAGTAGGCCTATCCAATGACTGGGGAACAACCTACCTCCTTGGTGTGTTCAGCTTTATACAAGATTTGACCATTACATTGTATTACCATATTTATGCGAATAAACGACCCGGGGTGTTTATTATTTGAAAAGTGTTTTTGATAGGCCGTTTATTTTAATGGTGTAAAATTGATTCGTATATACTCAAATAAATGCCCCTATTTTTACTGCAAATGTGGAACTACAACACATAATTAAAGTCAAAATGTGTTATTGACTGCATGATCATGAAGACTTATTGATCCCAACCAGGGATTTTACTGGAGTAGAACATTAATAGAACATGTTGCAAATGATGTTGCTTTCATCAGATTTGTTTAAAGTAATTTAGAGGGCATTTATGCAAAAATAAATAAACACCTCAGGGCTTTATTCGAGGGAGGCGTTTATTTCAAATGAGGCTCTGGGGCACAGGTGGGCAAAGTGCAGCACACCGGCCACATGCGGCTGGACAGCAATTTTTTTGGTGGCCTACGAAAATGAATTAAAATTCCTATGTGTGCAGCCCGCTACGCAACATTGGCTAGAAAACACCTTGTTTTTTACGACCTGACACCATCATATGTAAAACGTAACATTAAAACTGAGAATGAAGTGGTGTAAAAGCATTGCTTGGAGATTTTTGGAAGCTCATTGGAAACATCAAAGTTTGGGTGTGGCCCTCGGTGTTAAATCAAAAATTCACTTCAGCCCTCCGGCGGGTTTTTTATGCCCACCCTTGCTCTAGGGGGTGTTTATTCAAAGCGGGGCATTATTTGAATAAATATGTTATTCAATAACATCCTTGAAGCCATGTAATTTACTATAAATCATAGAACTTCATTAAGAATACTTAAATCTTTGGATGCAAACTGGGAGCTCCTTACCTAGCAATGGTGGCAGAAGCCTGTGGATGTCTGGTACTTTGTTGCGCCGTCTCATTGCGATTAGGAACGAAGTCATGAAGCAAACAAAATGGAGGAGCTGCAACTGTCTGCGAATTTCAGCTTTGTTCTGCATGTTGTTCTCGATAACATCCAAGTGAGCTTGCAATCTTGTTTGCAGTCGCTCATATGTGTCACGATCAATTCTTTTTTCATCCAACTAATTATTTAGAAATATAAATAACATTAATATGTGTCATATAAAATGTGGAAGAGGTCATTTTTATTGACATTTTAAAACCAATCACTCGTCGCAAATTGTGTTTCAGAGAAAATAGCAAAAACATGCTAGAATGTAAAATTTTTTTTAATCTATTTTATTTCACTAAACTAAGGTTTATGTATCTATACTTCATGCTGTGCTGTTATTTTTCCCAATTTCAATGTTAAAACAACACTTTTTAATGATTTTATGATAGTTTCTGCATTAGAAATGCCTGAAATTATAAACTTTGAAGGCTGATTTCTCATATATTGTTCTTCAAACAGCTGTATGCTTAAATGCTTGTAACTTCAGAAGGCAATGTCGGATTTGAACGATTTTTTTACCATTTTATAGCTCTTATTTTAATCTTTAACCCTGTATTAATAACTCAAAACCGATTTTTGCGACGGGTGACAGGTTTGGCTTGTCTTTGCCACATTTTATTCTTCCTTATTTTTTGCAATTGAGCTTTAGTTTTTAGGTGCATAGAGATGATATAGCATGCACTTTGCAAACATATCACTATTACCTTGATAACACTTGTTACATTATGAGTTCCATCGTAGAGGAACATGTTGTGATGCTGGTAGACGTTCTGGTGTCTCAGTATCATCTGCACGGACATATCATTCACATAGCTCATAAAGAGCTTTTTGTCCATGTTTGCATCATGTATGCTCATTGGAAACAGCTTCATGTTGTCATAGATACCAGTAAAGTCTGGATCCTTGGTAATGTCCAACATACCTGCATAATAAATTCAGTTTAAACCTTTATGTTCAAACTAAGATGCATGTTTTTAATTTATTTATTTTTGAAATTAAATATTTAATGCAGATGCTCATTAGCATTGAGGAGCCTCTAAAAACCCCCCACAAAAAAATATTAAAATGTATTTGAATTTAATATGTAATATTGATACAAAATACAAAAAAATTATAATAGAAAAACTCAAAATTTACTCTCAGAAATGATAGTTGTATGTAATGTAACTGCACTACGAATTATTTTTTTAAAATGATATAAAAAAAAAAATAGAAAATGTGATATTATTTAGAAAAGTAAGTAGAGTAAGTTTTTAGTATGTTTATGGTGAATTATTGTAAATTTATATTTGATTCTTAATCTGTATTGCCAGTCAAATACACACTGGATGGGAGGGTCTGGTCTTTAAGTACAGTAAACTTAATTTAATACTATAACAATGTCTCAGAGAACCACTCCCATCCAGTAGTTACCAAACAAATATATGGCCAACAAAACGAAAAAAAAAAAATCTTTTATTTCATTTTCAGTTAATGCGAGTGGCTCACATTCAATACAATACTAGGCACAAGTTTGTAAACAAAATTCGTCTTTAGAAAATACAGATTTTTGTATTCTGTAAAGTATGCAATTCTAACTTTAACATCTCAAACGAAACTAATCAAATCCATACGAACACTAGTACTGTAAAATAAAGACAAATAATAGATTTAGATAAGTATTACGATCTACACAGCCCTTGATAGCTATCATCATTCCTACCTAGCATACGAAAAAACTAGGGCTAGCTAGGCGTGAAAGACTAGACAATTGTACACACATCGTACGTACTGTATGCCTATTAAAAACAATTATTGTACAAACAAATCTGTTTTACGAACAACCAATTTCCTTGGTTTGACGACGTACATGAAATTTAGTGTCTGGTATAGCCTGTTTCAGTCAAAGTTTTTACTTTCCTAGCAGTTTTTGAAGCAAAGAAATTTTGGCCTAGGTTGGCAAAAAATTGCTGTCCTATAGCAACTCTGGCTTGGCAATATGGTCGTCAATTACCGATTGCCGACCTGAAATTCATGGACTGAAGTAGTAATAATAGTCCTGCTTACCTGCCAATAAAAACTCATTAAGTATTGTCTTCTTTGTTTCCGGCACACCTTGTGAATTGACATCTAAGTTAGAGCGCCATCGCTCAGCAAACTTGTACCTTTTATCCTTAGGAAAGAATGAGCCATGCCACAAAGCTTTCATCATGTAGTCAACGTTTATAAACAGCTGCCCGATGCGAGTGTCATTATAGGCTGGCGGGATATGGCAAGCTGTTCCTTGGTCAAAGTTCGCTTCAAGACAAATGCTTGGAACCTGATTCAATCCGTAGATTCCAATCACCAACTCGCGTACGATCTGATGTATCTCACGGAAATCCCAAGGCTCAGCAGTGGCATCGACCGGGACAGCAAATACGCAGTTATTCTGTGAGAATGGCTGCATCGACAACACAAGGCCTTGCGGTGTGTCGACTTGAAGCCTGTGTTCTTCGGCTGAAAGCAGCCAATGATAGGATGTATGTGCAAGAAGTTCTTGGGCTTCAAATCTCTCATACTTTTCAAAGACCTGTGCAGCCAGGCGATTGGCTGTCGCATTTGCGACTAATGCCGGGTCATCTACTCCTGCAGACATTGTGATATAAAACTGAAAAATAGTAGAAATTTTATTTATAATGATATCAAATATAAATAAATAGGCTTAGGAACTGTACTGTAGATACAAAGTGGAAATAAATTAATTAATTAAAGCATAATTTTTCCCTCCCTTTGCTAATATCATAAACAAGTGTTATACAATGCAAATTATTCAATCTGTTTATGTAGGCCAATAAGACTACAGAACTTCAGTCTTTGATCTTAATAATTTTTCATCAATATATAATTAATTATTTTTAAAAAAAGTAAAGAAAAAACATTTCTTACTGACCTACCAATTTTTGGGATTTTCCCAAAACGTGGCCTACACACAAGAATTTTTTTTTTGGTCTTATTTACTTTTAATATCTGGACTAACCTGATGTTACACTATCCGAATCAAGGCTGCAGTGAAAGCCGGAGGCTGACTACATATTCAACCTCACTGTTATTTTACCAATCTGAACCATTTTTACATTTCATCATTAATCCAATGTTACACAAAGTCCCTCTAAAAGTCTACCCTAACAAACTCGCCACCCCCTTTCCCTTTACAAATTCACCCCTCTATCAAATTACCCCTCTATAAAACTTCACCTCTATCAAGTTTCTCCCCTAACAAACAAATGACTTTTTACAGTAGTTCTGCAGAACTAGAAAGTTTAAAGAGAAACGTTTTTACTTTGATAAGGGGCAACTTTGCTAAGGGGTGAGTTGACTGGTTTCCCATATCCCCCACGCAGCATTAACAGCAGCTTACCAAGGGCGTGCTCCCATCCCCTCCCTCTCCCCAGGTGTTCCCCTCCCCACCCACTGAAAATGTCCAATCAAAAAAATCACACTCAAAGTTATAAATCACCACATATCACCTTATTTTGCGACCTAGTTCCCCCTCACTTAATTATCGAGCCCCACCTCCCACCATCCACCCCCAACCACTCACTACATTTGAAGACTCTCTACTAGACGCCACTATACTACTACTAGGCCTACTACTACTGACCAATAATAATAAATAATAAACTAGGGATAAGCTGTCCTCCTTGTGTCGTCAGTGATACAGTCCGTCATTAAATTACAAAAAAAAGGAGGCCTACCTCCAGGCAGGCTGTAATCTGACCAGGCCAGGCGGGTCACTGTATTGCACTTGTGTAGGTGTGTATGGTCTGGCTACGCTAGACTACTTCCTTACAACGTAGTATGCCTCTATCTAGCACTAGCATCAGGAAGGGCCTAGACTAGAGCAGCACTAACAAAGCATTCATTATGTTGTTATAACTAGAAAGTTAGTACTGTACATTGTCTTGAATTATGCACGAGAAAACAGCCAACTACTTTTTAATACTTTCCAATGCAAATACATCGAATAGAAACGACATAAAAGCCGTGGATATCAAAGTTTCTTACCGACTGGTGATTGACATGTTTGTAGGAGTCCGGGTGATTGTAAACAAAAGTCTTATTTTGGAAACAAACCTTGTGATTGGTCAATTGATATAAATGGGTTTAAATGAGGGCGCTAAAAAGGAAAATTGCTTGCTCAGAAAGCTGAGGCAGAAGACTAAATAATCGACGTAATACAAAACTACAGTACATGGATTGATTTATGTTTATAAATGTCTATTTAAGTTATTCATCACTTGACCACATTTAACGTCTTTATAAATCTATTTGTCTAATCTATAAGTCTAATCAAATCTATTTGTTTTTAAATTTAATGTTTTACTCTAAATTAATAACTTATATAGACTATATAAATTAGGAAATTTAAATATCAAATTGAATTTCAATTGGTTTATTTCATTGGGCATCCAGTGCGTTTTCAGGGGTAAAAAAATTACCAGGGATGGGGTTCGAACCCATGCGGACATACGTCCATTGGAACTTAAGTCCAACGCCTTAACCACTCGGCCACCCGGGTGATGGTTACATTTTAAAAAGAAAACTTAGCGAAATGGTCATTCAAATACAAATGTGTGCACGCCTTAGCGGTTAATTAAAATTGGAAGAGTACTAGGCCAAATCAAATCCTCACTTGCTGAATACGCTAATTGTATAAACACACCCCCTCCCTTGGAAGAATATCTTCTTGACAATATAAACTTTTACGCTGCTACTTAAAAATTTTCAATGAAGGTCCAACACTTTACCATTAGATGGTCGAACATGTATTCTAAATGGGCATCGAGTACTATTGATGGTAAAGCACTTTGTGCTCACTTGATCATATTGAAGATAGGTTCATTTTCTGTTTGATTGTGAAGCTGAGCATACAAAGATATTAGGCTTGAGGAGTACCAAATATTGAAAAATTCTTTAAAACTTCATGGCCTTGATATCACATGCAATAAATTTTCTAAATAACATATTATTAACATAAAATTCATATTTATTATTGGCAACACATATCTGACTTGTGAAAATTCTTCATAATGGTTTCTTTGATAAATACTGTCTATAATAGACTACACAAAAAGCATGAAAAAGAAGATATTGCTTTAAAAATGTGTAAATTATAATATTGCTCTTTTATAATTTCAATTTTCCACATTGCTAATTCAAAGATTATCTATTTCTTGGAATTGTTAAAATTATTATTATTATTATTATTATTATTATTATTATTATTATTATTATTATTATTATTATTATTTATTTATTTATTTATTTATTTATTTTTTGCCCTTGATGAAATTAGTTGTTGTTTGCCATTTTGCATTCAGTTTCGTTGGTCGTTCTTTTTTGGCTTCTATTTGTTAAGCATTATTTTAAGTTCCTTAACTGTATATTCTTCTATCTATGCATTTTGCTTGGTCATTAAGTATTATTTTGTAAGTCCTTTTACTGTGTAATATTTTTTCTTTTGGACGCACCTTCACTTTTTGAAGTGTGACACTGTTAAAAAAAAGTGTAGCTTCCGAATAAATTACTTACTATCAATCATCATTATGTTCTTTATAAATTATTTATTTCCACCATATTTTAAAGCTAATGCACCCAACTTTTCTTTTGCGTTACGCGATGTAAACTAATGTAAAGTTAATGACAGCTAAAATAATGTTAAATTAAAAATATCGTAATACTCTATTTTTCTTTTTAAAAAAATACCTGAATCTTTTAAGGTGGCCTCCGCCCAGCAACAACAGACAATGGTTTACTGTTTATCATTTTATCATAAATCAATGTTCTAACTGATGAAAATTTTAAGTTTTCTAGTGAGACTAAGGAGGTAAATCGCCAAACAAATCCTTTAAATGAATATCTGATTATTAGCAGTTCCCGTGGTGCTGTAGGCTGGGCCTTAATAGTCGCGATTTGAAGAATAATAGGTTTAGTGGCACACACTAGCCTCACAGCATAAAACAGGGTGGCTATAAAATATGATGTTGATTAACGACTGGAAATTACATTTAATTTAAGACAACTAAAGCGTTGGTCTCGTGTTGGTTCGTGCACGTCACACTTTGGAAAAGAACAGGGTTCTTAAAAGTATCAATTGAAAATTGTTATTAGATTCCAATAATTCGTTTCGCTGATTTACTTTAATGAATCATTAAAATTCATTATCTGTTGATTAAATAGTCTGTAAATGAAAATATAAATTACTGTATTTATTCGAATATACGCTTCCCTCGAATAAACGCCCATGCCGTTTTTTTTTCACTCGAGTGACGACGTCCTACACTAAATGACAGTAGAAATAATTTAATGGAAGGATGGAAGTAACACCATTCTCGACAGTCTCTTAATTTTCTACTCAAATAGAATTACATTTTCCCAACTTGGTTGGGGTCAATAAGTCTTTATGAGATTTGTGTATTGTATTTCAACATCTAGCCTACAATATAAAAAATGACAACAGCATTTTTAAGACTAAATTGTATAATTTATTCTCTAAATAAATTGTATACAAGATTTATCTTAAAAGTGAAAGCAGCTACACTTTTTATTAACACATTTACAGTGAAATTAGGGGCATTTATTTGAGTAACCGTATACATATCCATTTTTACCGAAAAAAAAATAAACGCCTCCATTATGAGTTGAATACTGCTGAGTGGTTGAATAGCTTGGTGGTGCTGCTTGTCTAATCCTAGGGCCCTGGGTTCAATTCCTGTCAGTGTTGCAGGATTTCTTTTCACATGGCTAAAACAACTGCACTCCCAAAGCCTCATAGTTTGTGTAAAGCATCGTGTGTGTATATATTGTCTTGTGAATGGGGATTGTCGCCAACAAGTAGGAGACAGTGATACAGTATATTCGCTATTAACAATCCTTGGCGCATGGTTTGTGCGCCTGAATAAAATTAATAATGATAATAATATTAATAATAATAATAATAATAATAATAATAATAATAATAATAATAATAATAATAATAATAATAATAATAATAATAATAATAATAATAATAATAATAATAATAATAATAATAATAATAATTAACATATAACAAACTTTCGGTACACCATGTGTAAAAATAACAGAATATGGTTTTTATTAAGGTAAAAACCATTGGTTGGTTGTCTCGACGTTTCGGTAAGATTGCTCTGACCGTCATCAGGAAAATGATAAAAGATGACTTATGTTGGTCTTAAATAGAGTTGGTGATCGTCGGTGATCTATTGTTTCCCATTTTGAAACAAAGAAGGTGTGGATAGTGCTTGATTGAAGTAGAGAGCTAGGAGTGTCCATAGATCATGACTAATTGTCTTCCCATAATAGAGGATTAGCTATTATGTCGGCTGTGTAGAAGCTGTGAACAGTAAATCTGAAAACAAGTAAAGTGGTTAACAATAAGCAAGGTGTAACCGTTCTCCCGCAGTTTAAGGGACAAACCCGACAGGCTCCTAATTCACAGGTTACCATCCCATGCCAATAAAAATGATAACCAGCATTACATGTAAACAAATGAACTGTATATAGAAATTCCCTGGAACTATTGTAGTGACGATGGTTTAAATAGTGATAGCCATATATAATAATAATAATAATAATAATAATAATAATAATAATAATAATAATAATAATAATAATAATAATAATAATAATAATAATAATATTTACATTTAATATTCGTTTAGCCACCATATTGTTTGTGTTAACTTTTCATCATCATCACAACAACAACAACAGCAACAATAATAACAATAATAATAATAATAATAATAATAATATTTACATTTAATATTCGTTTAGCCACCATATTGTTTGTGTTTGTATCATCACCACAACAACAATAATAATAATAATAATAATAATAATAATAATAATAATAATAATAATAATAAACAACACGCCCACAAAAACCCTTCTCAATAAATAATAATAATAATAATAATAATAATAATAATAATAATAATAATAATAATAATAATAATAATAATAATAATAATAATAATAATAATAATAATAATAATAATAAACACGCCCACAAAAACCCTTCTCAAGAAACAACACGCCCACAAAAACCCTTCTCAATAATAATCCCAGGGGCGTTTTTTTCGAATAAATACGGTGCTGATAGGCCTACCACATGTGTACATACAGACTGCGTTACATCAGTCAAAGGGTTTTATAATCAGGTGACGCGATGTAACATAAAAAACACGATTTCAACTTCAGGGAAAATCCGAAAAAGTGGCCACCGCGCGTCTATCTATTCTGAAAGTTCTCCGACGACGGCAAAGGGTAGCCACGGAAAAGAGTCGTGTTTTAATACTGAGATACATTTATCTTTGTCTTGAGTTTAAAATTTATAATGGATTTAGAAGCAGTTGGTAAGATGAAGGTATGTTTCTCTCATATATAAAGTCAAAATAAATTTGAATTGTTGCTACTTTTTAGACAGGCCTAGGATTCTAGGCCAGGCATTGCTGACTTGGTTTGGTTATCTTCGTGTCGTACCACGTCAGCAAGGGTAGACGGTGGCGGTGCAGGATTTTCTTGGAAAACCTAATCTAGGGCCTAGGCCTAGACCTTTTCTTGATATCTTGATATTGTGATTGATAGGCTTCGAAAATGGAACCTAGCAGTCTCAACGTGACTCGTGAGGTGGAGATTGATCACTGTAGGTAGTAGTTTACTAATTTATTTTTAAAATAAACATGATATTTAGGCCCTTGCCTAGCTAGCTACTATTCTAAGCTAGGCCTACTAGGCTAGTACTTAGGTAGGCTAGCCTAAGCTAGATTAAGTATATAGGCCTTGGTTAGGGTAGCCTAGTAGCGTCGGGGCCTAGGCTAGGCTAGGCCTACCTATAGTTTTTGGCTCCACTTTTCAGTTAGTTTTGCAGTTCTGTTTTGTTGGGATCTCTATGATGAGTGATGGGCGACTTGCAAGCCAGTGTTTTGTCTTTTTATTCAGATTTTACATATCAAAGACACAAAACAAAAATATCTGGGATAAAACACAACAAGTCACTATTGTAATTCAATTCGAGCAGATGCCACTTTGAGCGAATGCCAGTTCGAGCAGAATTTACTTAGAGCGGATACTATTTCGAGCGGAAAAAGATCCACTTGTGCAAACAACAGCCTGTGCGAGTTATGTATGAATTACATTAAAATTTCCTATTTTGAGCTAACAATTTGCATTCGGCGAGGCTCAAGCTTTGCCTGGGAGCCAGGGGAAAAGCCCTGGTGGGTTCCGGGGGAGAAGCCTATAGCCTTACGTATAGAAAGTCGTGTTTAATTGATTTTTATGTTAAGAATTTACAATTAAACATACCTACATTCATAAAAATTATGATTTATCTTACTAACTTAGTCATTGTTAATCTTTCCACATGTTTTAAAAAACAGTGGGTTTTGAACTATAGACGAATGGTGAATAGTGGAGAAAATTGGTATGATGTCATTATTAATATAGTGT
>NW_022706010.1:928331-942347 GCF_011630105.1 Anneissia japonica
GTAAAATTTGGCAAAACGGGGGGGGGGGGGCAACGTGCCTAACCCCTGCCCCTACTGGATCCGCCCCTGTGTCACACTGCTATACCAATGATTTGTGCACCTTCTGACACCTAGATACGTACAAATAATTTAAATTTCTATGGTGAATAACAAATACAAAATACAGTTACTCCCATTTTCAAATATAGGCCTAAATCATAAATCTACAAATACAATTACAACACTATATACAGTAATTCAATTACATATATAATTTTTTTTAAATACAAAACCCCAACTGGAGACTAAAACCATGAATTCGCAATGAAACGTGCAGTTTTATAGATTTAAAATAAAAGTGCTCGTTAGTGGCCATCTGGTAGTCGGATTTGCCAAGACTGTAATTCAAACGTTGAATAATTATCAAAAAGTGCCAAAACCATTTCAGAACTTTAGAGTGCACAGAGCGTTTTTTGCATTTAAAACAAACAAATACAAGAATAGGGTGACGATAAATTCGCCCTTGTTGTACAGTAGTTTGCACTAAATGCATCCAAACGAACTAACATCCGCTCAAACTGGCACATTCGCTCAAATTGACTGGCATTCTAATTGAACAACTCCCTGGGTCTTATTTTTACTGTGGTCCCAAATCCCCTGTTTTCCAGGTTTTATAAATTTTTTTTTTCATGATTGATTTTTTTTTTTTTTGTATTTGTCCATGAGTAATTTTCCATACATAGTGTGGATTTTTACATTAATCATTTAATATTATAATCATTTAATATTATATTTTTTGGGATATGATGAGCATTTGTAGCATTTTTTGTTTTATTTTATGTTTTAACTGATTTGGTCTAAGCTTCCCTAGGCCCCGTACAGTTTTCTAAAGTTCTCTTCATAATTTTTACTAATAGGTTGCTGAATTGAAGAAAGAGTTGGAGGCCAATGGTCTCAGTGTTAAAGGTAACAAAGCTGAGTTACTGGAGAGGTTGAAGCAGCATCTGGCAGAGTCAGGACAAGATACAAGCATTGCTGAAGAAGAAGGTAAAACAATTTAGATTATCACATTTTCTTTGACAAAAAAACTTGTATGCCTATATAGTCATGATGTGCCTATGTATGGTCTTGATGTGTTGTCATAATGAATATTTAGATGTATCAAAATATTATAAATAAACAATACAAAGACACATCATCAAAGCAAGATAGATAATGGTGAAAAATGATAAGTATATGATAAAAATCATAATGGTAAATCTAAATTAACAATTAATACATTTTGTGGGTACACTATGTTATACTAACACAATGCAGACACAATAAACCTTTTTTGTAATTGCCATTTTTCTTTATGTATTTTATAGGTGGAAACTTGCTGGAAGAAAGTGACCTGCTTGGAGGTTTAGAGGTAAACTGTCCGTAATATTCTCCTCATGTGCTTCTCTAATTTTTTCCATTTATAAAATGTTTATAATTCAATGAGTTTTCTGTTTCTAATTACAGAATTATTTCTCTTCCAATATTTATAAAATCAATTTAAAATTTTAAAAAAAGTTGTACACAGTAAAGCTATTAAAATGCTGAATTATATATTATTTTTTTAGATTAACACATATAGTATATTGTATGTCTTTAAGATAATAAATTATTTATATTTCTTTATGAAAGGAGGATTTAGCAGAGGAAGAAGGGGAGAATGTAGAAGAAACAGAAACAGAAGCAGAAACAGCTGTAGTTGAGGAGTCCACTGCGCCAGAATCACCCACACTTAAAGCAGTCTCAAATGTGGACGACAAAATAGTAAATAAATACTCTCTTCAGAATGAAAAATAGTACTGTAGTAGTCAGTTGACTAAATATGTGTTAGTGTACAAGCTGAATCAATGAAATTATTATGTTGTATGTTTAATTATATCCACATGCTCTCCTTGTGTTTTAGCACAAATATAGGTTCTGATCAATTTTATTGTCATAATATACAAATATAGTAGTATATGATATATTAAATACTTGCGGTACACCACATACATATATAGTGGTATATGATATATTATGATATATTAGATACTAGCGGTACACTACCATAAGACCTCGAATAGAAGCCCAATGGGCTTAATCTCGAGAAGAAGCCAATCTTTAGTTTGCAAAAGTAGCCTTGAAAAGAAGCCTATCCAAATTTTGCAAAAAAAAAAGAAGCCCAGGGCTTTAATTTGAGGTTTTACAGTATGTGGTGTACACAAGCATTGTATATATATTATTGCTTCGTCATGCAAACCTTCAAACTATAGTAATATATGCCTACCCCCTAACATTTTAGTACATTACCACTAATGCTTGGGGGGGAAAAAAGACCTCCCTAACATCAGAGGAATGTAACTTCTATTTCTTTGAGGCCTGGGTTCTATGCTGGATAACTATTGAGTGCTATGCTGTACCTACTGCTAGGAAAATAATTATTGCGTTCAAGTGGTAACCATGTTATAATTGGAAAAACCTCACCTCCAAAATTAGGCAAATAATTATCGTGTTCAAGTGGTAACCATTTGCTGGATGAACTACAATCATGGTATTAGCTTTTGTGGATAAGTCTCATTAACATATAAATGTATGATATAATAAGGATTAAGGTAGACTAAACTAAAGAGGCAAAAATATAATATTCAAAACAACATTCTATAAAACAGGACATAAATATTTTAACTAATCATGAATTATTACTGTACCAACCAACATAATTTAATTTTCTTTTCTTTCAGAGAAAATTAAACAGAGCGGAGCGATTTAATGTTCAAAGCCCGAATTTAGATAAAAAAGCAGAGAGAGCCAAAAGGTAAATTATGAGTGTGCATATTTTATCATGATTAGGTCTTTAAAAGTTACACATTTTTCAAATTTTGGTTACCTGTACAGTGGAACCTCAGTTTTTTGTACGCCTCGTACGGACGATGACATCGTCAAAACCCCAAAATGCTCAAAACAAACAGCCCTTTTTTTTCACCATAATGTAAAAAGAGATTTGTTAGTTTCTGTCTATTTTATTTCACTAGAAACATGGTTTTATTTTAACACTTTATTATGACATTGTAAAGTGATGAATGAAAACACTAAACACATGGTTTTATTTGTAGGCCTATGCCTACAGTTGTAGGCTTAGGTAACATCATTCATTCATAACATACATTTATTGAGTCTTGCGTACATATTAGGTCAAAGGTCACCACAAATTTAACCTAACATTTTATTAATCCCCAGATTTACGTACGTCCTCTGGTCCCATACCGTATGTAAAATCAAGGTTCTACTGTATATATAGTAACATTTAACTCATTATTTTTTAATTCATGCAATACGTTCTCAAATATTCTTATCTTTGCCTACACAGATTTGGGTTACAAGTCTCTACTACGGTATGTACTTAAATTATAATATATTCTATTTAACATTGTGAAATGCATCTAGATACACTACTATAAGAATGATCTGTGATTTATTATAATTATTATTAGTACTATTGTTTATTAAAAGGCAAAAATCCGTCATGGTCAGTTAATTAAAATCAGTTAGTGTATAGTAATATAAGTTATCATTTTTTATTAATATTATTACAATTATTATTTATTATGAAAATTGACTAGAATAGGAGTTAGTAAACATTGATAATGCATTGTCAATGTATGTAGAATAATGTCATGATTGCTTAGTTGTAATACTGTAAAATATTCTTCTAAATACCGCTCACTTGTAAATATTTTAAGAATAATGAATTAACAAATTTCACAAAACACTCAATATTTATATTTCAGACAAAAATAGATGATAAGAAGAAAGCTAGAGCCGAGAGATTTGGAGAAATAGTGTCACCTACTCTTGCAAAAGTAAGCTTATATTTACTGTAGTATTGGCATAGAGCATTGCTGTGTGATCACTTATTCCATTTGCCTTTTTATCATTATCACCCCATAGGATAATCATGGGTGGTGCATGTATGTATTTACCACTAATATTTTTTTCTTCCTATAATAGTAGGCCTAATGATTATCATAATAATAAAAGACACCTCTCAAGGCTGCAATTGCAAAAATTGAATATTATGTTATCACTCTGCCTATAATCTCTTCTTAGGCTCTTTCTAGACTAGCACATTTTCTTGATGATATAATAATGTCCTTATATAGTCATAATATGCCTATATATGGTCATGATGTGATGTCATCATGACCATATTTAGGCATATTACTGTAGCCTACAGTCTCCACATCACCTGGGTGCAATAGATTTCACAATTCCCCTCTTGAGCAGTCAATATTTCTATACTATAGAATATTAATAAAAGTACCGGCTTGAAACGTGATTTCTTCTCTTTTTATTTTTGACTTTTTCCTCATTTTTCAGTCTGAAAATCTTTTGAAGAAGCAACAACGGGCAGAGAGATTTGGAACAGCAGTAAACACAACTACAAAGACCAGTACTACTAAGACGTCTGTTGTGAAGGTCAGTTAAATTGAGTAGTTGATTTATTTTATCTAGAAATATTAGTGTATACGCATCCAGAATAAATTATACAATACAGCACATAACATGGTACCAACAAAATTTACAAATTGATACTGCAAAAATCAGTTTAATAAAATATGTTTTTTAGATTAATTTTAAAGGAATTTGAAATTCCTGGTCTATTGATTTGCTTAATTGATGCAATGATTATAAATCTAATATTGATAATATATGAATTATTATGCTATAGATTGATTAGCTAATATATATAACTATAGGTTTATTTACTTATTTTTTTATTTATTCAGGATACCGTTACAAAATAATACAAAGCACATGTTTACATAAAAAAATAGAAAGTAGTTCCTATAATAGTAATAATATTAATAATAATTATAGATTTTCCTATTACTTAGTGTATTGATAAATTTCATTTTTAGACTACTGATGATAAACTATTGAAAAGGAAAGAAAGATTTGGTGTTGCGTTGACATCATCTTCAGGTGATATAGAGGTAAGAATATATAGATGGAAATACAGTATTTACACTCTACATTGCTCTCTAGATAATTATTACAAACTTTTTGTTAAGTTGTCCCTGACCATTTTAATTTACATTTTGGTTTGATTGATTGAGTTTATTTGGTTTCTCCAGACTTAAAATACAGTTAAAATTTACACAAAAAATAACAAACAATTTTAAAAACCAGAATGGTCCATAAAGTAAAAAAATCAACCAAATATTCTTTACTATGTATTTTATTTCAATTAAAATGTATTTGTTCTTACAGGCAAAGAAATCGAAGAGGGCTGAGAGGTTTGGTTTGTCTTGAAACGTCTGTTCCAGCATCAGATGAATCCAAGTGTAAATCAGAGAAAAAAAGAAAAGGAAACCGTTTTCTTTCAGCCGTGAATATGTTAAACTTAAATGCATGTGATATGTGGAATAGACATACATGTGAAAAAAAAACAGTATCATTAAAACTGAGGTTAAAGCAGGATAAAAGGACTGTATGAAGGTTTTTGCAAGCATATTATTTAAAAACCGTCAAATTTTCACCATATATTTGGTTGCGGCCCTCTGTTAAAAAAAAATTAAGTTTTACTCTTTGACCAATTTTTATGCCCACCCCTGGTGTATAGTATTGTTATTGCATGAATATCAGAAATGAAGATAAGAGGTATTTGTTTCCTTGAGTTTACAAAACCTTGATAACTAAGTTAAGTAATGAAAGATCATTGATAGGCACGCCATAATGTTTGGGATTCAGCGTCAACTCTGTTTTTGTCATCTTCAGAAATTTTCTTTGGATTCTTTATAGAATAAATATGGCTAAATATATATGTTGAATCTTAACTTGATAGCATAACATGTCTATTTGCCTAATATTATAGTAGTTTCATATTTTAAAAACTTAATTGCATACTCTGCACTTGAGACTTTCATTAAGTGTTATGTACAGCTGTTGTCACCTGACTAACAGTTTCTAAAAATTATTTTAATTTTTAACTAGTTGTACATAATGCTATCATTTATTTACTTGTTATATTTTTTCCTTCATTATATGAGAATTATGTCTGTAGCTTGATATGATATTCTGGACTAAAACTGTTTTCTAATAAAATGCATGTAATTATAAATTACTGTTTATATTTTTAAGATACAGTAGTTATTATACAATAGTACACCGCACTATCGTGATTTTTAATCTGTCTATTGTATCAAAAAAATGCATGTTAATTACATTTTAATTGTGTTTTTCTGACTGAAAACGGTTTCTGAAAAAGAACTCCTATAATAATTTAAGACTTTCACTGTTTATATTTTGAAAACCTTTTCAATAAAAGAATTAGTTGATCTCCTCCTGGGTTTGCGTCGTTTTTTTTTTAGATTTGAGAGGTTCATGTGAAATGTGCAAATTACGTTCCATATGATATTGTTTTGTTTCTATATAAAGGCAATAACGTGTTATGCACTTGATAAATTGATTGATTTAATATTTGGGTGGTGGGGGAACATTGTCGGACGTCGCCATTGAAGTATTATAATTGTATACAACCATAGCCACTATTAATTACGACATATTTTATTAATAATATGCAGTAAGTAGTTTACAGTTACCGTATTATGGTCTTTGTGATTGATGCGTTCACCCGATATTATCCGTACACATGAGTAGAGATGCCCATTAGCTTCCAGAATTGTAGGCCTATACCAACGAGCAACCAATCAAAAGTTTGTACACTAACGAAACTCGTGCTTAATGTTAGAAATAGTTAAACACAGCATGCATCGAGCAAATACATCTTCCACTTTGCCGTGTACTCCATTGATACCGCTAAATAGTTCTTGATCTTGATTGGTAATTGATCTGCTCTTAGTCAAATCTGCGCTGTGCAGCACCCAGTTCCCTGAATTTGACCGAGTCACTAATGCAGGTTAGAGAGTAAGGTAGCGAGTTCCAGTCCACCGCAGTGTAGTTAATGTAAGAAAGTATAATACATACTCCAAATCAGTGGTGGCGCCAGAGCGCCAGGGGGGGCTGGGGGCCTATAGCGCCCCCCCCCCCCCCCCGTCGTGGAAGACGATACATTTTGTCGGTGAACAAACAAATTAAAAAAAAAATATTTACATGTAATATTCGTTTAGCCACCATATTATTTGTGTTAACTTTTCATCATCATCATCATCACAACAACAACAACAGCAACACTAGCCCCCCCCCCCGTCGGGGACTTTAGCCCCTCCGTCGGGCAGGTCCTGGTGCCACCACTGCTCCAAATGTTGAAATGCACGCCATCGTGTTGAGATTCAATATTCCGACATTAATTTATTTCATCATCAGGTCCTTTCGGTAGTTAATGTAAAGGCGTGCATAAATCTTCAGTTATCAAATGTGTAAGTTTTTTTTGTTTTTTTTTTTAAATCCATAAGCTTATATGCAGCCAACAATATGGTTGCAATTGATAATGATTCATCTAAAAATTGCGTAAGAAAGACATTTTAAAATGTTTTTCTCCGATTGCTAATTTCTCCCGATCTTACTCTATAATTGTCACAATCACATCCCGGAATGGACACAGAACAAAGTATTGGAACCAAAGCTTCTTTCCGCTTCAGTAAGCTGTCTTGGGTTTGGAACTAACTCCATACGTTTAATGGTTGACGCTGCAGTAAGGTTCTAGGGAGGTCCCCCTTTCTTTGAAACGTTAATAGGCCTATTCATTTCCATGTATTGTTTGTGTTTTTGCATATTTAAATTATATTATTGTATAGAGATACGCCCACTTACAATACTACAGTGAAAATAATGCATGGTCGAAAATTAGGCGTAAATGAAAGAGAGCAGCTGAAAATAACATCAAAATATAAATATCAATTAGCGCACACAGGTGTAATGAAAGGGAAATCGGCATCTAAACGCAAACAACAACAAAACTTGTGCTTAATGTTGAAAGTAGTTGAAACTCTGTGGCGCCAAATGTACTTTCATTATTTAACAAAATTATATACATATAATTCATTATTTGATTCATTAGGCCTGTGTGTATATAATTTGGCGCTAGATACACTTTCCATTTTGCAGTGTAGGCCTACTCAACTAATCTAAATATTTTGTAGGATGAAACCATTCTTCCATTTACTCATTAAGTTAATCAATATGTAAACACGCTAAAGTTGGTTCCATGCCGACCACGTAAACAAATAAATCAATCACTGTGAAAACGATGCGATAATACGTTCTTAAAAATTAGTTATCGATTATTGGCCTACAGAATTGCATATGATATTTATACATATTCTTCTACATCGATAGACTGCCATCATTAGCAGAGTATAAAAATGACGGAAGGCCGTGGACGATGTCCTCTCAGTTCTGATTGACTAATCATCAAGACAGACTATAATGAGGTAGTTAGCGCATTTTGTTATCAATAGTGACTTTTCGAATTCTACTGTGTTTTTTTGTTGCCAGCGGACGAAGCACTATTATCTGAGCGTCTGTTTCCACGTATAGGCCTATATTTTATTAATTTCGGTGGATACAAATGAGTAAAATGGATACAACAGAAACTGAGGATAGGGAAGTATCGCCGCCAACTCGATACCACTTTACTAATTATTTTATGGGCGAAATTAGACCGCTGAAAAACTGGATCAAAGACAAGAACATCGTTCTGAAGTTCATTAACGCATGTTTTCGAGGTATAGGTCAACCAGTTTTTTTAAATAACCCGATTAGCGGGTTTATTGTGTTGGTGGCTTTGTTCGTACAGAGTCCATGGCAGGCGATAAACGCGTTACTTGGACTGTTGTCTGCACAATTGTTGGCTATGCTGATGTCTCAAGAAAAAGGTGCTGTTGAAGATGGGGGCTTTGCGTTCCAAGGACTTCTTATAGGGTCTGTTATCACAGCCGTGTCCGCAGAGGACAATTGGTATGGATGGCTAATTTTCCCTGTCATTTTTTGCAGTGCAGGTAGGTAAGTAGCTCACACATTTTAATGTTTGGGGAGTTTTTTTTGAAAGAGAAGATTCATTATGATAAATTGTTCTAAATAAAAATGTTAAAATTTTTTAACAAATCAAAAAAAAAACAAAAAAAACAAAAACAAAAAATACTATACTGGCACTTGGATTTATCACACCCCTTTCATACCCAAAGCTCCTTACACGCTATAACATTTTATGTGACCATGGAGGAAAATGTGACAAATAGACCTACACGTAATTCGTTCATGGGCATGATACTATCATGCTTTATGCCTAATACATAGTGTAATATGAGTATCATCATACTCATATGGGTAATTCACACACATTTGTCACATTTTTTTAGTTCTAGTTGCCTGTAACTAAACCAGAAAGAAACATTAGCAGAAGAATTAAAAATAATTTCTTGCCAACTGTATATAGCCTAATAATAGATCTATATTTTATATACTTATAATATCTAATAATCCACAATCGTTTATGAAAAGATACATTCGTGGGCATGGAACACTAGTGTAATTATGCAGACATATATATTTTTTTTAAACATAAATACGATTTACCATTAGAATAATAATGTTCTCCATTCTAATCAAAGAGATGTTGCACACGACTGGAGGCTTCTGAACTCCAATCACTTAAAACAGGTAGAGAAAATATAGCTAGATCTTTGTACATTTGAGCAACATTCCAGCAAATCCCATTAAATGTAAGTGATTACATCACTAGACCAACTCCATCTCATTCCCTCTACAATTCAATCTTCGAGAATAACATGTCTACAAACACATCATTTTCTGCCACTCAGATATCTCGAGGAATGAACCTTCGCTGTTATTATTATCAGTTAATTAGACTTTACCCTTGTGAGGAAAAAAACTGTCCACAGCAACTCAGGTTGCGTTTTGTCTATCCTGTCACTGACAAGGATATTGTCTTGTACTTTTTTTTGTATGTTTTTAAAATTGTGGACGAAAATAAATAAAATTAAATAGGACTACACCGAAGCAATCGGACAAAATACTTACGTTCCTCATCGTGCATTTTCATATATCGATGGAATTATTATGAATGTTTTTGTTTTTTTTAATATTGTGTAGAGTCTTCGTTTATATTCAAATTTTAAACTATGTCTTTTAATCTTCTCATCACAATGTTTCTTTTTCATAGACAGAATTTTATCCCAACTTTATTTTGTATTTTTCCAATATAGGCCTATTAATTATACTTAGGCCTATATGTCTGTTTTTGTATAAAACAATATATCTAATTTGAGCATTTGTTTGGATTTCGAGTATGGATTTAGTCCTTCTGTTGGCCTTTATATAGATGTATACCGGTATACATTATACATATGTATCGTCATTTCATTAACAATGAGAAGAAATTGATGTAATTAAGATTAAAGATTATGAAAATGAATATCAATTTCAAAGTAAATCCGGGAGAACCAGAGAGATCAGTAACTGAAGGCAGAAAAAAAAATAATACACGCCACAAAAGATGTTTTAGGAACTTTTCATTTTTATAATCCAAGCCTGTTTTTACATTTCATGCTTTTAATTATCTGTGTCGGCGTCAGAAACAAATTACTTTGAAATGCGAACACAACTAAAGCGAACGCAACTAATTATGCTTGATTAGCGTGACGGCTTTTCCAAGCAAGCTAATTCGCATATGAACTCTACAGTGTAAAAATAAAATGTCTACTGTAACACACTATGATATAAACATTGTGATCGCGGAACAGCGAAAAATGGGGGACTTCGAAGGTTAACCGATATTTTTTTTAACGAATAAAGGCAGTAAACCGGTAGTGGTTTTATTCCAAACAGTATTCGAAAAAATTGCTTAATTTCAAATTGAGTCTAGACTAACCTTTAAACCGTATAACCGTACAGTATTTTCTTTCTGGTGACCGTAGGCCTATAAAATGTAAGTAGGCATATTGAACTTGGAAAACAGACGTTCATGTGAAAAACAAACTAAAGGAATAGAGAGGGAATTTTGCAGCTGGAGGGTCCAAACTAAACAACACAGTGGTGTCGCCAGAGGGGGCTGGGGGCTATAGCCCCCCCGTCGGGGAAGCATAGCCCAATAGAAGCCCTGGGCTTGAGATGGGCTTCTTCTTGAGAGTAAGCGGGGTCTTTAGTCCCTCCGTCGGGCAGTTCCTAGCGCCACCACTGAAACAACAGAGCACTGCCAACTTAATTTCCGTCTACATATAATTGTCCTTAATGTTTTAGAAGGTTGATGAAGTTATAGTCAACAGACCCCCCACCCTCCGCTGCGCTGTGTTAGACCATGGCTCGACTGTCTTGAAATTCTAAAACTAGGCCTAGCCGAATCACGTTTTCTTTAAGAAAATGATAGTATGATATCACGCCATTTTTTTTTTCTAAATCAAAGGCGCCAACATCGTATTTGGAGCCTATATAGGCTAATATATACCCGTTCATTTAACTCCCAATGATATTTTATTCGTATTAATTTAGATTAGTTTTTACTGATTACATGATGATAATTTATAATTAGCAAATCAGTAAAACAGAAATAATTAATTGATTAAAATTCATTCAAGCAAACATTCATCTAAATTAGGGATATAAAAGCATACCAGTAGGCCTATGTTTATTAATAGGCCGCAGTAGTAAGCCTCGGTAGTAGTAGTAGTAGTAGTAGTAGCCGTAACTATGAAAACAAAACGTAATCTAGATTTGTTTCGTTACTGAATGTAGATAATCTATTCATAAGCAGACCAGATCATCAGAAATGAATTTATATAACGGATTGATTTCTCATACGTAATTGAAAACTCAGATTCTGAAACTTAAGTTACCTGTCCATAGGCCTACTCTCCGTGGTTGACATAAGGCTTATGGTATAATAAATATGGTCATTAGCTTTAAAGATATAGCCTATTTATAAATTGTTATTATTGTTGTTATTATTATTATTATTATTATTATTATTATTATTAGGGGCCTACTATTTTTATTATTATTGTTTACAAATAGATAGTAATAAACAGTGCTCCCATAGGAGAATGTGATGGCATAATCATATCAAGCAATACACTTTTAACGAACAGTTCCCTTTTTAGAGTAAGAAAGACGTTTCTGGTGATATTCGAACGTGTAGCCTGTCGCTGATAACGCGGGTGTTACCGAGATCACCCCTCACCCGTCCACCCCTCTTTCTCCCAATAAAAATAAGTTCGTATCTCTGTTAGTTGTGCATGGAATAAAAAGAAAAATCATACAATTTCTTTAAAAGGAATATGGTACGTTAGAAAATTACTTCAAGATGACGTAATGGAATTTGAGCCAGTAATCATACGATTAAAATTAGACGCCACTTTCACTCAATGACCGTCATTTTGTACATGAGATGTAAATGGTAGTTTTTAATCAGTGCATTTTCTTTCTTTTCATTAATAATAGTGTGTTCGTGTCAAGTGCATTAAACAACTTGTTTGGTAAAATCAACCTTCCAGCGTTTAACCTCTCGTTCAATATAGTGACGTTTTTGTTCGTAACGGCCACGATGCACGGCAACGATTTCTTTTCTCAACAACTGATAGGATCAACTGTTCCTTGGAACGCCAACGACATTGACTGGGCAGAGGTAACGTGGTGCATGTCGTATAATTCCCCTTCCTCATTGTAGGATTAATTAAAATTTTCAATTCAATTTAAATTCAATTCAATTTATTTTTTTATTTTTATTTATTTTTATTTCAATAATCTTTAATGAGGGTGGTCCATCCAGCCGAAGCTGATCATTAGGGACCCTCAATACACAGTAAAACAAAAACAAAAAAGAGTATGAAACCAATTTATTTATAGTAATATAAATAACAACCTTTCAATTCTAAATTTACATAATGAATTAATTCATTTACATAATGAATCAATTCAATTCCTGCGCGTCTTAAACTGCGCCTATACTGTTATACCGTACTTCAACACTTTTGGAGGTCGGCTTTACCCAGCAGAACCAGTACCTTATATAAATGAAAAAAAAATATGTGTTGTGTTTGTATTGTGAGCGCTGCATTTAAAAACCACATGACTGTGGCAGGTTTGTGCACTTTTGTTTATCCTCTATCTCTTTCTTTGTTCTCTTTTTTAATTATTGTATTTCTGATGTATTTTTATAAATTGAAAGAACTCTCGTTGTCCGCACCACCTTATGCCTACTTATAGGGGAATATTTTAATCAAGTAGGGCCTACCTCCATCATACTGAAGAGTTTGGGCTGAGAATGTTGCTCTACCACCGTATTATATTCATTTCCATTCCCCGTATACGTAGAATACAAGACACGATGGCGTGCATTTCGATACTTGGAGTACCGTATGTATTATACTATTTTATCTGACATTAAACCACGGACCTTTCCGTTTTTAGAATACGTCTAACCTAGGCTAGTCACTGCTTTACCTACCAATGTGCTTTTTTTTTTCTAACTGTCCATCTTGCATTGAGCTGGCACATTGTTTTCGAAAATATCGTATATTTCATACTGGATGTGCAATGGCTGTTCACAAAAGGAATGCAAGAAAATTAATTCCGGTAATTATTTGTGACGTGTCATGGAAATCGAAGTGTGTAGCACTGAAATGGAGCTAATTGAAATTAGGTCTAAAATTACTAATGTTTCTGGCTAAATATCGACATTTAAAAGTCACCATTAAAATTAATGAATTTTAAAGATTGAAGTAAATATCAACATAGTTCAGTTATGTGTTAATAAATGATGCACTAAACGATGCTTGAAAAACTGTTTCAAAATTGGTCTCCTAACGGCAATGTGGGGATTTCCAAATCCTAAATAATGATGCGAAAATGCTGAGTTAAACAGTAGAACAAATATCTGAAACAAACAATTATGACAACGAGATATGTAGACATAGAACAATATTCTGGCCAAACATGTACATTATTTAGAGGCCCGTATCCAGTTCGGGAGAAACCCCCTTTTCTAGCAACCCCCCCCCCTTTTTATGGCGAACCCCCTCTTCAAATTTCCCAAATAAGTCC
>NW_022706010.1:942381-945092 GCF_011630105.1 Anneissia japonica
CAAAGGTACATATACAGTCAAGGGCGTCGATCCGTGGTTGAAAGTGGGGGGGGGGGGACGAAATGAAAATAATGAGCCTTGGGCCGTAGGCCCAAGCCTTGGTTGGGGACCAGGGGTCGAAGCCCCCGGAAACTCTGGCGCACATAGCCTTTTAATTGATTTTAAGCAATGTAATTAACATTTATTGCCATACGATATTTTCAAAATATCCAGTGGCGGATCCAGTAATTTGAAATAGAGCTGGGCCCAGAGAGGGACTTTTACAAATGGAGAGTGTAGACCACCTCAGCCCCACCATGGTTGGGGCTTAGGTAAGAAAATTGATGATTATGGCACCTCTAGTTGGTCGGAAATGGCATTCTCAGACTGAATTTGAATTTAATTTTAATTTTTTTTCACTTTTAATTTCGAAAAAAAAAAATTGGGATGGTAGGCCGGCTGGGCCCCTCGAATCTGCCACTGAAATACTCATCATAAAAAAGTTTTTAAAATTATCTTTTTAGTCATAGTTATGCCTGCTTATTCATTTCGTGCAAACTAAACCTTCATAAAAATAATGATTTATTATCTACTGATTAGCTTGTAACGTATCAAAATTCGAACCATGAAAAACAAATAAGATAAACTTAAAACAGTCATTAATTTAGTCTTTTCGCATGTACAGTACTTTTATTTATTTATTTAATTTCATCAAACCAACAGCGAATCATCGCCACTAACAGGCTGGTAAAATATATAAAATTTAAATATATCAAATATATAGACGAAAGAGTACAAAAATCTCACCTATTCAAATGATTAATAATAATAGAACGAAATATAGACATTAAAAATAGAGGTTAAAATAAGAGAATTATATTGAAGAGAAAGTCTAGAAATAAAACTACGTTTACAGACATCAACTCTACAAAAGGGGACATTAAAGGTAGGACAGGAACGAAGACTAGAATTAACATGCAAACGAAACAGATGTACAAGATCACAACTAAAGTACAAGTTAACACATTTATAGAGAAAAACCATATCGTGAAATAAAAATCTATTCCTAGGACACATTAATTTGCAAGGGCGATTAAAACATTTTTCAAAAAACCTAATAAACTTAAAATGCATCCTATCGATGCGAATTAACTGAGATTCGGATGTAGAACTAAAAATAACATAGCAATATTCAAAATGAGAAGTAACTAAATAACGATATAAGGCAATAATGGCATCAGGGCTATTTATTTCTCTACAATGTCTCCAAATGAACCCAAGCATTCTGTTTCCCTTACTAATAAGATGATCAATATGTTTACAAAATGTAAGCTTACAGTCGATGAAGACACCCAGATCGCGATGAACAGAATTTTATAAGGAAAATATAAAGGTTTTAATTTAAGAGAAACAGACATTGATTTACATTTGGAGACATTGAGAGAAAGACCCCAGTGCCGACTCCATGCAACAACAGCATCAAGATCTTCCTGATGACCCCTGGCATCACTCTCAATCCCGACAATACGATACAGCTTCAGATCATAAGCGTACATAAGGCAATGTGAGTTATTGACAAAATAAGGAAGATCATTAATGAATAAATTAAAAAATAAAGAACCAAGGATAGACCCTAGGGGGACGCCAGATGGAACGGGTTTGGATTTAGAACAAAAATCAATCAGGAGGTTTTTGCTTTTCTCCTTTATTTGAATTTCACTTTTGTGTAAGTAATATTGCGACTACACCATTGTGAGTGAAAATAATACCGTCTAATTTACGATCAAACAGGACTAGGGAGGGAGCACACAAAACATTAGTTAGCATTTTGATTTCACAAGCATAAAGGTGATTTACTTAATTTATCATTATCAGTGGCGGTAGATCACCTCAGTAGATCACATCAGTCCCACCATGGTTGGGGCTGAGGAAAGAAATTTTATGATTATGACACCTCTAGATTGCCGGAAATGGCGCTCTCAGACCTAAATTCTTATTATAATTTTCCTTTGTTTTTTTCCATTTTTTAAAAATAATTTTGAAAAATTTAGGGTCGGCTCGGCCCCACTTGAATCCGCCACTGATTATTATGACGTCATTGCGAGATTGCGTCAACGTAACACTGGAGTTTGTAAACTTTTGGTAGGCCTATCACTTAATCGAAATAGACATATCCGTGGCAAAGGCTGTATAATTATTGTTTCATAATGGCTATATAAAATTCAATTGACTAACTATAATTTTTTTAAGTTAGGAAAAACAGTAATCCTATGTATGTAGATAATATTAAACACTAGCATAACGTACGGTCATAATAATATACAAAGGGAATAAATCGTTTATAGTAGTGCACTTTTAAGTTTGTAAAAATATTGGCCTAATAAGTATACACGCTTCCAATTTTAACAAAGTTCAGTACATTGTTTTCACAATAAATTTAGCCTCTGATAACCGTTGCACCCATAAAATCGATCTACTGGTTTCTGAGATGGTTACGAAATGTATAAACAATTCCGTTTTTACTCGGTTTTGGTCCGGAAAATACGTACGGCACTTAGAAAAGCGAACAGACAAAATTCATGAGTCATGCGTAATTGTTATTCTCTCCTTTTTATTTAAAAGTGGGGATTTAATTATAGAAGATTGGTGAAAAGTGAAGGGGATATCGATATGATCCCCTCACTTTGATAAGTGGGGGGGGGGGGAACGCATGGACGCCCTGTCCCCCCACC
>NW_022706010.1:945987-967360 GCF_011630105.1 Anneissia japonica
TTTCATTTACAAGTTAAGTAAATAACTTATATAATATAATATAAAGGTATAATAGTAGTTATGTAATCTAATTACTCTACATTCTAAATCGCACTATGTCCGTATTGTTTTAGCTAGCCATCACTACTAAAGCTGTCCACACGATCTATTTTTTTTTTGTGGCAAAAAATGATATGCCCATATTTGGGTGTAATATGACATTATCATACTGATATATGGGCACATCACTCAAAGTAACAGTGAGGACAGAGCTTCAGAAACAAATTTCAGAATACATGATATTAATTTTATCCGGCTCAACGAATATTGAGCGGGGTAACCAGTAGTGGTAGAAGGGGAATATTCGATGTACAATGTGGTTTTCTTTTGTGTTTCAGCTATTTTTGCTGCCGTGACGGCATTAGCAATGTTCAAATTCCTAGCAGTTTTAGGCCTTCCAATGCTAGCATTTTCGTTTTGCCTGAATGCCAGTCTTTTCTTATTGGTGACATCAGAAGTCGAATTACATTTTGTGAAGATACCGCTTGATCAGGTCACGTGGCCAGAAGACAACTGGAAGAGATACAACAATCGAACAAACTCCGTAGGGTTACACAACTCAACTGAATTAGCCTAATTTATTTTTTAGAACTTGTGAATATATAAAACTGAAATGTAAATACTGTATACTGTGTATATATATATATATATATGATGTAATATTAAGATTATTTTCAAAATAACAAAGTGCATATTTTACCGGCTCGCACATATATTTTACTTATGGCTCACTAAATAATAATGGAGTCACGGAGATGTGTAAACAAATCATATGCGTTTTACCGGCCAGTTGAATTATCCCTATAGAAGCCCTAATAAAATAATTTGTTTTCTCATTGATCATATTTGTTTGTTTCTTGTTTATTCAGTAAATTCACATTACATTAAAGAAACTGTACCAGAATAAGCTATAAAGCCACAGGGCTTAATTCCAATGCAGTCGTCGTGCATTTAAAGATTAATAGGCCTATATATAGCCTATTTAATGCTTCCTGTCCAACATTCTATGTTGTTATATTTGTTCTTATTATGTTTCTTGGCAAAAACAAGCTTTTAGAATTCCCTTTACAATAGAGATATGCCGATAAGTAAACTTCAGGTTTTAAGTAAAGATACGTCGATTTATATTTAGTCAAAAAAAACAACCAAAAGAAAATTGCAATAAATGTTATGATGCAAGGGATTTGATGAGAATAACAACACGCGTGTTTGTGACGAAGGTTATCATCATCATCATCATCATCATCATCATCATCAATATCAATATATATTAATGTCTCTCAGAGCGCTATAGGGATGTGGCACATAATTTTTCATTCAATAATGAGCGACTTGTACAAGATGGACAAAAACTTTATACGGTACCTTAATGCTTTTTAGGTTTGGCAGGGGATGAAAAAAAAAATCATATGTTTGCAGAATATGAACCTTTGACCCTGTAATATGCAGACAAGCATACCAAGCTACAAGTCTACCCTGTAATAATAAGACAACACATAAACACAGATTTGGTTAATATCAAACAATTTTAATGAAGAATTTTTTGTATATCAATAATGATAATGCGGTTGATTATGGTGTAAAATGCTGGCACACCATTAGTGATTATAGCATCAACGAACGCACTAAATGCCAACACTGAGAATGGATTTTCCCAAAGTGTCACATGGTCAAGCAAACTTGAAAACTGACCAATCAAGAATGTGCTATTCAATAGCAAGGAATACGCGCATGTCTCACAAGTGTGTAGGTTGACAATGCTTATGCTGTTTAAGGTAAACAAAAAATTAGCAACAATATCCAAAAGGTGGGGCTTAGTGAAATGGTCCGTTTCATGTTATTTGTTTTTTACCCAAATGACCACTACACTCATCAATTTGCATAATAATGTGTTAAACACAAAAAAATATATACTGTCTATGGTAAAATATGCCAAAACATTCATTGATGGTAAGGAAATGTTGGCCTAGATAAGCAGGGGTCGGTGTCATGCTATTACCTTCAGCGTTTCAACTCCGCAAAGAGCAGACCATCTGGGTAATATAAATCAACTAACCAAATATGTATGTGCAGTATGTATACAAAAAATAATGTTTCCTATCCATACAATGTGATCAGGGGCGGATCCAGAAATGTCCAAAAGGGGGGCGCCGAAAGTTGGGCCGATTGAGACAACACTGTCGTAGGGGGTCCGGTCGCATGCCCCCGTGAAATGTTTGTGTTCTAGACGCCGGAACATAACATTTGAGGCATTCTGGGCTATCATTTTTTTCTTTTTCTCTCTCTTTTTTTTTTTACCTCCCAAAAGGGGGGGGGGGGCCCCGGGCCGGGGCCCAGGGCCGGACTGGCCCCCCCCTCTAAATCCGCCCCTGGTGATAGATTATTTTCAGTGGGTGAAAAATAAAAATGTTCCATATAGTATGCTATGCCGCAGTCAGTCAAGTGCTCAGTCTTCATCACTTTATGAAAATATTACATTACATTGCATTCATAAGCACTGATTGTTTCTACATAATTCAACCGGATTTCCAACCATCTGCCGTAATACATGAATCATCTGATATGAAATGAATTGATCTTTGTAAGACTTTAACCGTCAATCTGACCCAAATCATCAAGCAAGTATCAAGAAAATAACAGATTGTAAATGGTGTTCTTATGTGATGCACGCTGTCACCGAGCCGTAACAGTCGAGCAATGTACTGCTCTTTACAATTATTCCTTTGCTGAGTTCTGATAATAGAAATAACTGGCATTTAATAATGCAATGTTTCTCTTGTCTTCCCAAAATGCATAAAATTGGCGTGCCTGATGGGAAGGCTAAATACAAAGGACGGAGAGCTGTTATTCATGAGGTAATCGATAATAGCGTCACGTTGGTGTAAAATTCAATTATTAAATCGGTGAATAAATTCTAATCATAATATTTTGAACTATTTGCACAAGTTTGGTATGGCGATTTTAATAATTACTAATCAAAAACCTAATAATTATTCAATATCGTCATGATTTTTGATTGCATCATAAAAAATAAACAATCAAAAATTATGATTGTAATAATTGTAAATACACACTTAATAACTGATCTCATTTTACAAGACATATAATAATGATTTTTAGAAAAAAATTGAGCCATTGGTTCTGCTTATGGAGCTGGCAAGAGGTTTGATTTCTCAGCTGATTTCTGGTCTGCCATTGGTGCTTTCTGTTCATCTGGTTTCATGGCAGGGAAGAGAAGAACCTCCTACAGATGCAATACAAAGAGAATATATGTAATAGAAAAATATTATATTGATGTACAGGAATAATTTATCAACAAATAGATTATCTTGAAAAAAAAAAATCCACATCAGCGCTACAAATTTATTGTATTGTATCATTTACATCATGTGGTCTTTTTATAATTTTAAGTTGTATTTTATTAATTTCTTTAAAAAAAAATTCCCTTATCCTGTTAGTCCAGTAGAATCTAGTGCTAGATATTCAATTTAACAGGTGCTAGATATTCTGTATAACAATCATCACCCGCTCTGCTGAAGTAGTGCCACCATACACGAGAAATGCAATCTTCAAACATGTTATAGAAAATGAGTTTTATTCTATATGATACACATGTTGTATGTGTCTTGTTTACCTTGATATTGTTAGAATCTGTGAGGAACATAGCGAGTCTGTCGATCCCCATGCCCCAGCCCCCAGTGGGTGGTAGTCCATACTCAAGAGCTGTGCAGAAGTTCTCATCCGTAGCCTGCGCTTCATCATCCCCTGCTTCTTTATCCTGCATGGAGATAAATTTATCCTCAATAAAGATTTCTTATTTCTCTCAAAACAAATTAAATACAAGGTACAAGATAATTTTATTGTCTGAAAAATTAGTTTCCAGTGGCAGTTTTACATCATCGTAATTATCATCATTACTTCTAAAGCTTACCTTTGCTTGCATGTCAAATCTTTCTCTTTGCACTACGGGGTCATTGAGTTCAGTGTATGCATTTACTAACTCCTTCTGCATTACAAATAGTTCAAATCTCTCTGTTAAGCCCTTAACTGACCGATGCCTGCAGACAAAAGAAGCATATAAAGTGCCTGGCACACCATCAAATTTTCTTTAAAAAAAAAACTGTTGTATGCCCATATATAGTCATGATGTGCCTATATATGGTAATAAAGTGATGTCATTATGACCATATATATTTATTTTGATAGTCTGGGTGTGGCATTAGGATCATATAATAACAAATATCTCCTATTAATCAATCCTTCACTGACCAATGCATAAAACTAAGACAAAATAAATCATATAAAATAAACGAATAAGAATGATTACATTTGTTAAAGCCCTTCACTGACTAATGTCTACAAAAGACACATAAAATTATCCAATATACCATAATCATCATCCCATACATTGCTTTGCTTACTATAGAGTAATTATCTAAACCAAGGACATGTTAAATTAGCATATTGCAATTTCATTGAATTAAGTGATTTTCTTCCAGTACTTGGACCACAATTTCTAACAGAATTATTTTAAATGGAAGCTACGATATAATGGATGGATAATTATCCGCCATTATGTAACACTACTAGTTGAGGTCCTACAGTGTAACTAATTTTTCAACATCAATTCTAATTATCTCACCAGCAAACTTCATTTACTTTAGTGTATAGTTGAGCTATTCTTGTTTAAGTCCATTAAACCAGACAATGCAGGAAAATACTTTGTTAATAGATTTATAAAATAGCTATTTTGCATTAAAAGCTTTGATTTTTTTTCCAAAATATAAGCGTTCTTTCTTTGCGTTGTAATTCTTAGCGTTCATGTTCATATATTAAACAAAGCTAATCGGATTTCTAAAATATAAGCAACTTTTCTTTATTTGATTGTAATCACCTTCCAGATTAATCTATCTTATCTTATCTACTCCACATCTTCAATTTTATTATCACATAAAGCTGCCTATACCATATTAAACTCTAATGAAAGTAGTGCGCTAAAAAGGAAATGCCATTAATAAAGAATTGAATTAAACATTTTCATACCATTTAGATAGAGGGCTCATTATCTCAGGATGGTCCATTATGAATGTGGGGTTGATACAGGTGGGTTCTATATAATCTCCAACCAACTGAAAATAATTAAAAATACATTAGTTAATCAAAGTTACATTAGTAGACTTGTAATTTTCTGAAAACAATATTCCCAAACAGTTGAGTTAAAAATATACAAAGGCAGCTATCAAAAAAAAAATTTAACTAAAACCTGAATTGCCATATTTAAAGATTACATTGAAATTTAATTGTAATAAAACAAAATATCATTAAAAGAGCATTTATATATTTTGAATTTAAAATTTATAAATCTATTTATATATTTATTTAAGCATTTATAGATTTTGAATTTAAAATTTCACTTCTTGACAGTACACATATCAATCATCATTTAATAATTTAACACATTACATAACAATATTTTGAACCATTCCATCATTTAGATCACGAACAAATATATTATATCAGTTATAAGTCAAATTTTCATTAAATAGGTTAAGGAAAATGTTTTGAGACCTATAAAACAGATACATAAAAGCTAAACAATATTATGATTATAATTATTATTACAATAATTATAATATTACAATCATCATTGCTTCTATAAGATGAAAAGCCAATTTCAAAACAAAAGGATAAAATTCTCTTACTGCCCATTTCTGCAGCTTTGGCTTAAAGGATCAGTTTGTGCATTCATTTTTTTAACTTTTGTCATAATTATCACTTACAAAAAATATGTATTTGTCTAATTTTTCGTATTTCTTTAATGAACAGTCATTACCTTATCTATGAGCCTTGCAGTAGTCCGCGGTGGTGCGCATTCACATTGCAGCTCGACACAAAGTTTATCGAGAAATTCACAAGTTTCTGTAAGACAAGGACAATTGGTTGATAATCAATATAATACTTTTTGTAGTAAAAGATCTGTAAATCAGCAAAAAATTTTGGAACTGTCTTATCTCAAGTAGCGTATTTATTCAAATTAATACCCCACTTTGGATAAACGCCGCCTTTAGAGCCTCATTTGGAAAAAAACGCCTTCCTTGAATAAAGGCCCTGAGGCGTTCATCATTTTTTCCTTAAATAAACGACCCCCCCCCACCACAACAAATGACTGTAAACAAAGCTAATGGAAGCAAACGTCATCAATCTTAATACATTCTATTAATGTTCTATTCCAGAAGAATTAGATTTTTTCTAACCTGGTTGAAATCAATAAAGTCTTAATAACACATTCTGATAGTAATTGTGTGTTGTAGATCCACATTTACAGTCAGATTAAGAGGTGTTTATTTGAGTATATATGTATCCATTTTACACCAAAGAAAATAAATTCCTCCCTTAAATAAATTACCCCTCAAAAACCCTTCTCAACAATAAAGGCCCTGGGCAATTATTCGAATAAATACATTAAATATATGATGCTTTTTTAATAAGCAATATATTGCTTTAAATATAATTTTTAAGAATTTCCAGATTTATTTTGGATTTTCAATTATTCTTTCAATGAAAATGATACCTTCAGTATGAAGTTGGTCTACAGGTGGGAACTTTTTCTTGAGTATCTTCTCTAGCTCTGCGATCATGCTGACACGACGGAACGGTGGTGAGAAATCTATTTCCATGGCCTGGCCCTCAGGACCATCAGGATGGTATGTGACTTTGTTACCGCCAGTCAAGTACTTGACCATTCCTAAAAATGACAAGTTTACAGGTATAGAGTACAGAAGTGACAATATCACAGAGCCAGTTGGTTCCATAAATTGCTAAGGCGAGACTTTATACTTGTTTAGCGAACCCGCCGACTGATGATTTCTAATAAAAATAAAATTTTATTTTTAGCCAATTAGCACACCGGAAAAAGTGGAAATTTCAGAAAAAAATAAAATTAAAAACAAATTTTTATTACACCCTCCACTGTCTTGAAATCTCCAAAGATAAGATATGTACAGTATATGTCTTCCTAATTACATCAATTTGAAGCATTTAACCATCCTATTTTACATTCACCAATAAAATCTTATTTTTATTTTTTCCTCTGTCTGGATGATTTTGGCAAAACTATTTCCTAAATTAGAAAACAAAATTTTTTTAAATTTATATTCTGCCCTCCTCCGATAATCTTTAAAAAACAAAAGTATGTGAAACAAGGAATAAAAAAGTCTCGCCTAATCTGTGTCACATGATCACTGTAATAAGAAGAGGATGACAACCTTTGAAGAACACTAATATTAAGATTTATTCAACGTTAAATCTCTGAAGTAACAATTCAATCATGGCATATATCGTACGACCCAAACTTGCACGCTGAACGCGAGTGCATAGCAACAAGTAATAAAAGTGGTTAACTATAGAGGGCGCTATATTCTTACAATCACTACTATATTCAAGCTCTTCGGCGCTGCATAGGAGCAGTTTGGCGGAGCAGTTGTGGTTCTGGCTCTGAACATTGAGGTCGGAGGTTCAATCCTTCGCTGTGCATTTTGCTCCTGTCCTTAGGCAAGGCACTAACACACTTATCTACGACTGTCTCTCTCCATCCAAGAGTGGGTACCTGGTAGGTTCAAACATAAAATAGGCTGATTACAGCTGTGACATTATAGAATTTTCCCCAGGAAGTTGATTATCTGCTCCGTATGTTCTTGATCCAATGGGTTGGGGGGTGAAGCGTTTTTTGGCAAGAAGTGCTATATAAGTTTAACATATTATTATTATGCCTGTCACTAAATCCATCTATTGTTATAAACAAAATTATAATCTTGGGAGATTTAAATGGTCATGTGGGTAACTTAATCAATGGTGGAGATCCTGATTTTAATTTTAATGGTCAAAGCCTTATTGACTTTTGTGAAAATTGTAAACAGATTATGCTTAATGGTAGTGACAAATGCAAAGGTACTTTCACTAGAACAAATACAGACCAAGTAAGCGTTGTTGATTATGTGCTATTTTCTAATAGTGTATATGACTCAACACATGAACTTCTTGTTGATGATTATGGTTTATTTTATCTAGGTAGTGACCACAATCTAATCTAGTCTATGACTAAACCTCATAGTATTGAATCTAAACATCAAATTAATTCTGAAAAAATTCATTGGCGTAGCCTGAAAATTGGAATGAGTTGAAGGAAAACATTTTTGAAATTTTTGAAAATTGGGACCAAAATGGCCTGAATGCTAATGAAGCTTGGGAACAATCGAAAAGAAAAGTACTTTATGGATCATCAAATATACTTGGGCAAAAGAAAAAGAAAACTAATCATAAATTTTTGCTTGATAAAGAAGTTGATTTATGTATCAAACAGTGTCAATTAGCGTGTAGACGACATCGCCAATATTTAAAAGAAAAATTAAATCCAGATTTTAATTTAAATTACTGTAAAACACTATGGAAGGATTACCAAAGTAAACGCAGAAATTGCAAATCTATAATTAAACAAAATGGGTGAATAGATGTTCACATATAATGGAAAATGACGGTGCCAAACTTTGAAGATGTTATCAAAAAAGGGTAACAAAATACAGTAGTAGCATGCCATATATTCAGTCAACTATTGATGGTCAAGATGACTTCAATAGGGTTTATTATGGTGATTTGCTGTGGAAGACAATAGGACTTCCTTAAATAAACTATGCATTCTCTGTTTGGGTTCCAGGTGATAAAAATCAATTAATAAATTAGAAATCCTACAATATCAGATGGCCAAGGCAATTTTAATAGCACCCAGAAATGTAGCCAATGAAGCATTACTTGGTGATTTGGGATGGAATTCCATTGAAACAATATAGAACATATATAGAATAAAATATTTTAATAGGCTTAAGACAATGGAGGATGGTGGATGGCCTAGGTTGTTGTGTGAAGTACTTTTGGAGGTTACATCTACTACAAGATGGAAGTGGATCGACAATGTATAAACAATTCTAGCTAAATATGATTTAAATGAAAAATTTAACCTGGAACCACATAACTACATATGGTTAAATTCTTGTAATGAAAAGAGCTTAGATAATAATGATAAATGGCCTAAAAATGCAAATTCCAAAAAATCATTAACTGATTATTTAAAGTACAGAAATGCACCTATTATGGAATACTATCTTTTGGATAAAGTAAATTTTCAAGGTATAAATCTAAAATTCTAAGCAAGAACCAATACTTTGGAAATTGAAGGCAAAAAAACAGTTATTTTAATATAATTATTCTGGCTATTGTGTTATCTGCAAAAGTAAGAAAATAGAAGCAGTCGATCATCGCCTCTTTGATTGTGAAAGTTTATCCACCATAAGAAATATATGCTTTAGCAACCTAAAAAATGATTTATATAATGTTAATGAATATTGGGATATTTTTGTGGAAGGTTCAAAGAAATTTAAACATCATCTACTTCTAGACAATATTTATAATATTTATAAAGATGAAAAAATGTGTTTGTTTTTTGATAAACATTGTAAATCTTTTTATCCAAGGCCAGTGCTCATAGACATTAATTAATGAAAGAAATTACCACCATTTAATTTTTAATTTATTTTAATTTTTTTTTTATTTTTTAATATCTTGAATGTAAACAGTTGTTTTGCACTCAGTTTTAACTTTGTATTTTGATTTATATTGTTTTCTATCTTTCTTATATTGTATTATCTGGGTTGAACCTCTCCTGTGCAAGAGTGTTCCTCCGTTTTAAAGGAGAGTACCAATAAATCGTATCGTATCGTTGACTTACCTACACATGATAAAACTATTTGTGAATATAAAAACAAAAAAATATTTTCTCAATTTTCTCACCTGACAACATTGACTCGGTAATTGTCATGAGGTCGTTGTAGTCAGCATAAGCCATGTAGAACTCGCAGGTTGTAAACTCTGGGTTGTGGGTCATATCGATACCCTCGTTACGGAATTGTCTGCCAATCTCATAGACTCTATCGATTCCACCAACTACCAACATCTAAAAGGACACAGAAAAATTAATATTATCAACACTATTATTATTTTTTTTCATATATAATTCTTCTTATTTATTTTTTGACTTTGTTGTATTTGAGAATTTCCTAATGGAAGCACACAGAGGGAAAATAATCACTATAAATGGATCAGTATATACAAAACACAATTATAACTATAAAAATATAATTCAAGTGACTTTTTACCACCCATACTTTCATCAGCACTAACGCGCATTGAGATATTTAAAAAATATTTATACACTAATCAAAAATGGTATTACAGTATTATTATTTTCATTATGTATGTGGCAAAGACAAGGCAAACCAGTGACTCTTCGCAATTCATGTTTCTAAAATAAGGCCAAAACATTTTGAAATGTTACAATTTTATATATTTTTTTTATTGCATTAAACTAACCTTTATATTATATCTATACATGTCTACATATCATGCAATGTTGTTATTTTCCCTATTTGCAAAGTCAAAACAACATTTTCAAAGATTTTTCAAAGAATTTCCGAAAATTATAAACTTTGAAGGCTGAATTCTCAAATACTGTTCTTAAAATCGCTGTATGTTTTCACTCCTGTACCTTCACAATAAAATACTGAGATATAATGATTCTTCCACAACTTTATAAATTTAATTTTACTGTTTAATCCTCTATTAATAACTCAAAATAAATTTTTGGTGAGCAATAACTGGTGTGGCTGGTCTTTGCCACATACTAGCGTGTATTATATGGATATTTTTATTTACTAATATCACTAACTACCCATTATACACACCTTGTGGTAAAGTTCAGGGGCGACACGCATAAACAGGTCCATATTCAACTCGTTGTGATGTGTGATAAATGGCTTGGCTGTTGCACCACCAGCTATCATATTCATCATTGGTGTCTCGATCTACATATTAGAATTCATAAAATAATAATAATAGCAAGAGAAATATAGATATGTTTCATAAAAACATCTTATCACAGTAATAGTATCAGCATTTTTTTTAAAACCATGTACAGTACCTCAAGGAAACCCATGCCATCAAGAAATTTGCGAACATAAGCTACTATTTTAGCACGGGTGATAAACTTCTGTCGGACATAATCATTCATAATCAAATCCAAGTACCGCTGACGAAATCGGGTTTCCTGAAATGAAAGTAAGGAGAAATCAACAAATTTGAGCAAAATCAAATTCAAAACCATAGATATTAAATAAGAGAAACAAAAAATTACCTCATTATTTCAGATTGCAATTGCAAAAGCAAGCCAAATGGCCTAGCGGTTAAGGCAGGGGCACCGTAATCATAGCCAACAATATCGGCACAGGTTCGCGGTCGGCTCGCTCATATAGTTCTTGTGGTGGAACAAGTCGTCTTCTCGGATAAGGACTATAAACCGTAGGCCCAGTGTACACAAATGCTCATGTGCACTTTAAAGAACCCAGTACATCTTTCGAGATGAGTAGGGGGTTACCCCGGTGTACTGGTTCACTCGGCCCCTGTCGTGTACTAGGCCCTCTGGGAGAACAGTAATTTGTTACTAAAGAGGAAACTCAGTACAAAGAACAAATAAATAAATAAAAAATAAAAAATAAAATAAGTAAAATCTATGGATAACCGAAAAGGAGATTAAGTAGTGCACCTTACGATGATCCGCAGATTACATTACGACTAAGATAAACTTACCTTGTTCGTTAATCCAAAATGCAGATGAGGTAACATGTGTAAACAAGGTGACAACAAGGTCATAGTTTGTGGAATGATGCTCAGTTCCCCCTTCTTGGTTTTGCCTGCAAGAAACCAAATATCAAAGAGTGATCATAAACTTGAGAACCTAAAGTAGACCAAAAACAAAATCTATACGATTATACAGGAAACAAATAAAGTGGTTTGATTATTTTTTTTGCTTGTGTCCTTTTTACTATTTATGAAATATTAGTTCTGTTTGCAAACAAAAACTCTTTGCACAAGCAATCTGTACCTCTATTAGGAACAAAGCAGACATTAAAAAATGGAGTGACAGTGAAAGTTGTTCCCATTTACACTGAATCAAGTTGCAAACAAGTTTCAAGTTTATGAATAGACCGAATCGGCGACTCCAGCTATTTTTACTCATGTGACATATAGTGGGTACAAAATATAAACATACACATCATAAACCACAGTGCGCTCATTCAACACAGTATATTGAGAGAGTTATTATGTTTTTTTAGACAGCGACCCAAAGTAAAGTAAGGCAGTAGGCCTATGTTTCTTTTTAAGTACTGATTTATAATTATTTTGGCAATCTCTGTGCATTTTATTTAGGCTCTGGAATGCCGCTAGTGTACAGTAGGCTCCATACTTACTGGAGCAATATGCACGTCGCGAAGGTACCGTACCTTTCCTTGAAAAACTTCCAGGCTTTATTCCCACTATCCATTGGAGCCTTACCAAACCAAACTGATAAGTATTTGAAAATTTAATTTTGGGACACTTCTAAGTGATTTACCAAATTATAACTCGCATTGCAACCAATATTTGCAACATGTGATGTGACTTACATCAACAAGGCGAAGCCATATTCAATGCACTGTCGTCTCGCGATGTAAACAAACCCTAATACCCACTTTAAGTCACGTGACCCGAGCCGCCGGTTCGGTCTACTGGATATAGTGTTGCTGATGGTGTAACAGTGCTTTATGCCTGCATTGCATTGAATCAGTGTACATGAATGTCACTAATTATTTGAGATCATCTAACCTGGATTTCCAACAATACCAACAATATCTCCTCTTCTTAATTTATCATTGATTTTGAAGAATTCATCCTCTGAGGTGTAATTCCTGGAGATAAAAAAATAGTCAATCAGAATATGAACTTTTTCTTTGTTTTAAGGAGATCAACGGAAACAATATTTCTTTTGTACCTTTCTTGGGTCATCCTTAGTTCCATGTCTTGTTTTCTGTGTCAATATTTACTTTGCATTTTTATATTTACTGATAAAATCAATCAATCAACTTGTGTATCACCATAAGTAATAATTGAATTTCTAATTGTGATATTCAGATTCAAGTGTTCAAATAATGTAAAAATGAAAGTCACTTTGTTGCAACTAAATTTCAGCACCACAAAAAAACACAAAGTATTTTGAGTCTGTTTTTTTATTCTATACTACACAAAAGAGTGCGTAACAACCATTGCCCACAATAAATACATTACTTCGTTTAATCTTGGTGGTGATTGCCAAAAAATAGTTGGAAATAGAAATATACTTACTTGGCATTTGCCATGACTTGCAGTTTCTTGCCCTCTGACCTAAGGTCATAAAATATCAATTTGTTGCCCTGCAACCTTTTCGCATGTATTCGACCTGAGATCAAACACAGAAAACATTAATTGACGTCATATTACTATTAATATTGTTATTGAATGACAGACATCAATACTTCTAGACAAGACTGAACATGTCAAAGAAATCAATATATTTTAGAGATTTCATATAATTTACCTATTTTCTCTTGTAATTTGTTTATGGGACTGACAATACAATATTCAAATGGTTTCAGATATAAGTGCAATGGTGATTGCCTGTTTATAATTTTCAAGAAATCATGAGATGTCACAGATTTCAGATTGTTTAACTTAATTTCTCTGGTCATTGGTTTACAGGACTAACATTAGAATATTTTAATTGTTTCAGTTCCAAAGCAAATGGTTACTGCCTTTTATAATTTTCACAATACAATCCTAGACTGCTCATTATTGTTACATAACCTTAGCATCTATAATACATACAAAACATGCTTCAAATGCTGGCAGCCTATATATTTTAAACATTCACAGATTATAATAAATGTGTTTTAATTTCTGTGTGAAGTACTACAAAAACTGCAATAATATTTTTTTACTATTACTTAATCTATAAATTACATGGAGATTATTACTTGCCTCTGCTATCTAAATAGTAATATAATTTACTTTACAGTGAATGTTAGAGTCCAAATGACCAAAAAAGACTATTAGAAGGCAACTTAAATTACTATTATTATTTTAATATACAATTAATCTGTCACACCTGCCAAGTTGACAACATCTTCTAATTGCTGTCCAACCTCAGTGTCCTGGTACTTATCAATGAACTCAGATAATGAAATGGACACATGGAATTTATGGGGGTAAGGGGAATCCCCTGCAGCTTTCAGCTCTGCAACTGCCTTTGACCTTATCTTAAAGTATTGCTGTAAACAGAAAATGTAAGATAAATGTAAAACATACACTTTTTTAGTGCTACATAGGTTGTTATTTTAATCTTTTAAAGAAAAGCATAATATAATAATGCACTTGTCAAATGTAGTCCGGCCCCTGGGACCAGTGGGGAGTTCCCCGGGATGTACATTTCCAAACAGAGTAGACTTCCCGGCCCTTTGCAGACCATATTACAACCCCGGGTCAGTAACAGAAACTTTTTTGGTCTACAGGGAAACAAATATCTGTACATCCCAGGCCTAGTCCCAGCCAATTCCCCGCTATGGCCCGGGTCTGGGGCCCAGACTACAATTGACAAGTGCATAAGTTTTAAGAGATGCTGACACAATAATATGAGCCCACAATTATCATTAAATGCATATTTAAATAATTTATCAGCAGTACAGTGCACATAACTGTGATGTGACAACATAACCCAAACCCCCACCCATCCCCATCCCATAGCATAAAGTATTTAAAAACAAAAAGAAAATGAAATTATTAAATAATAGCTTTTACATTTGGATCCAAAGTCTCTTCATCTTCAGATATTTTCTTTGGGGCATTGGTAGCTGGTTTGTTCTTAGCCTCTTCCTGTGCCAGTCTTGCTTTCTCTTCTTTCTCCTTTGCCTTCTTTTCTGCTTTCGCTCTCCTCTTCTGTTCACTAGCATAAAATAGAAATGTTGTTAGTACATTCTACATTATTATAAATTCATTAATTTTTATTAGCTTTACATTGACAATTTATGAAATCAAATGCTGAGAAAATAATTCAGCAGAATTTATTTAAAAGTTTTAACAACAAATTTTAACATAATTTTTTAATGAATGAGTATTCTAATTAACTAGATAGCAGGAAATGAACAAGACTCAGGTAACCCCGCCTTCCTACCACTAACCTGCTATAATTGCGTAGGTAAAATGTATTTCTACCATCAACACTGCACACCACATGATGGCCTAATGAATTTCTCCTCGCCTGCCGTGTGAGCAGGCATATTTTCTCACAGTGTGGTAAGGTAATACGCGAGGCACGCAAGGCTAGGCTCAACATTTGGGTCAAGTTCATTTCTTGCTAGGCCTGTATGTAGCACAAGAAAGCAAATTAACTACAGTAGTACAGTGATGATCAATATGGTTGTCAGCAATTCAATTGTGGAAACAATAAACATTAAAGAAAAAATGCAAAACAAAGTGATTCAATGTCACACTGACATATTATTTATATATGAATTTGGCACACAATATATTGTATACCATAAAGTATGTGTGTTGACTATCCATAATTTCAGTGTGTTGCATCATCACTGGCCTCATTAAATTGTTGGTATTAAAATTACTGCAGATGGTGTAAACAATAACCATGGACACCAACTTTAAGTTCAAGGCACAAGATTGTTTAATTGCTGGAGAGTTGACTGGTTAAGCCTTTGTCACCCCTCCTCCAACCTTGACATTAACTGACAATTTATGTTGTTTTTTTCTATAATATAAATATACACAAGACCTACAGAAGTTACTGTAAATATTACCTAATTTCGAAATATTCCCATCAACATTGAAATTTCCAGAAGCAATAGGCATGCATTCTGATCCAAGAACCGAAAGGTCCACTGATTAATCTCAGATAAGAAAGTATAATACATACTTCAAGTATTGAAATACACGCCATCGTGTTGGGATTCAATATTTCAACATTAATTATGTCATCATCAGGAATGAACCAAGAAAGAACCAAGGTATATAAAAGTAAGGAACACACACATTTTAGGGTAATTAGTATTATTAATTAGGCCTTGCCTATTACTGTTAATGTTATATCATCATCACTTTGTTTGTTTGGAAACTCCTGAAAATGAATATCTTGCTTGCTGTATCTGTATGCATGGCTTACTGCACAGAATCTCACATCTGAGTATATTAGTGCAGGCGCAGAGTTTTTTTTTTCGAGACAATGTGGACCGTCCATAAATTTCTCCAAGTTTGATTTAGATTAATGATTTTAAATTTATTAATATTAATTATTATTATTATTTTGTTTGTTTTTATCAAAAATCAGTGCACTGTTAGTGATTTGCTTACAGATAAATCAGTTAGTGATTTGCTTACAGATAAATCAAAATATATGTTGATTTCAGTGCAAATGTTTGATGTGCGAATTGTTATTTGCACATCTCACATTTGCTTATGCAGCAGGATAGCATTTGTTTAAACATAGTTACAAATGGCAAGATTAAGAAAAAAGAAAATCTTATCTTGACCTGACAAAAAGTAAGGGGAAAGATTAAAGCCCCATTCCCGGCAAAATTTCACTAAAAAAGATTTTTTTAAAGAAAAAATGCATATGCATACTCTATTTATTATAAACAATGGAAAAATATTGGCATAAATTTTAGTTTCACGCAAAAGAATTTAAAAAAAGAGAAATACAGACTATTTCTCATAGGAGATTACCTTTTTCTCAACGAATTCTTCATTACTAGGCAAATTCAGAGGTTGTAGATTGCATCTCCTTTTTTTCTTTTTTTTCCGCTTTTATGTATACTTTATACAGTCAATAAAGTGCACCCTCTCTAATGAAATTGGTTTTTGTACTTCGCATCTCGCACACTGCGATCGATCAAGTAGGCCTGAGATATGTTCATTTAATTGTCAAAATCTCGGTTAGAATCGTTTTTTTAACAGATTTGAAATAATTCCTATGAAATATTATATTTCACAAGTGTCAATACTAGCAACGAAAAATATCATGTCGGCCGTTTTTATGTGTGATAACAGAACCTAAATCAAGGTAAGGCTAGGCCTAGCCTAGTAGTGTTGGATAGGCTAATGTTTTCGGCGCCTACTATGTTTCTTCGCAGACCTATCGCAAAATCAAACATGAAAAATCCATCCGCATTTATTTTTTGTGTGGAACACAAAAAAATCAAATTTCAGTCTTAATATTTTACATTTTTTTCATGTTTAGGAATGTCTAAATTCAGTTAAATTAGCAATTTCGAATTACATTTATAAATCTTTATAACATTATATAAAAATAAGATTTTTCTTAACAACTGAAATCTTGCCGGAAATGGGGCTTTAAATTAATTATTTACAAAGACTGATTTGATTGGCATTTTGGGTCAGATTTCATTATCAGGAATCAGATAATACAGATTCATAAAACGTTAATAAATTATTAGAAAAGGTTGAAGTTTTGCTCTAGTGGCCATCCATATGGAAACAGCCTCTATGCCACAGTAGGCTAACACTTGTCACTCACTGGCTAGCTAAGTCAGTCGGTCACTAATTAATAGTCTGTGCCTAGCCTAGCCTAGCTCTCATCTGGATTCTGGGCCCAGGGTTGTCGCACACCTTGAGAGACCTAGGGCCTAGAAAATTCGTTAAATAAACCAACGAAGCACGCGTTCATGCGCCATATGCAAATACAAACATTTAATCAAAAGCAATTCTACTTATGTAGATTTAATTAGAAATATACTTACCTTTTACTGATCTTGTCACTGCCGGTATCTGCCATGCTCTTTCTTCGGACACGCCGCGTACAACAATGATGAAATTTTATAAAATATTTGAGGTAAAACGCGTTAACAGAACACTTAACTCGTTTACGCACGTGACTTGACGCGTTTGCAAACTAACATAATGAATAAGAATCAGACAATTAAAGTCCCCTCTACCATGGAGGAATTAGTTTGCCTCTACAGAATTTTTAATTGTTATATTTTTGGTGTTATAGTGTATTGATAGGCCTAATATGGATCCTTCCTAATGCTCGCCGATCACAACAATGATGAAATTTTATGAAATATGATTGCAATGCGTCGCAAAGGGGCGGCGCCAGCGGGGAAATCCCCTTGTTTTGGAAGACACTGATCGTCCATTGTAAACAACCCCCTGTTTACATGCCATGCTGAGGACTGAAAATATCAACTTGACGTTTTAAAGAAAGTTAATGTGATTGCTAATCCCTATCTAGAAAAAACTCAAATTTGGCCCTATCTAAACCATAAGATCTGTCCTCCCATAGTTGAAACCTCCTGGGTACGGTACCCTCTGCGAAGCTCTTGTTGTCTTTTCGGACCCCTTTTCAGACCCACTGCTCGACTTGGACTCCCCTGTCGGCAAATACTTGGGGCCACCCACTGGTTAAAGCGACATTTAACTCCTTTACACGTTAACTTGACGAGTTTGCAAAAATAAAAAATATTAAGATATATATGCCTAGGCCTCCTATTGTAAAGTTAAAGCCTAAATTGTATATTTCAAGATGTACTATCATCATTCATGAGGTAAAAAATGAAAAATTTAATTCCAAATTTGATTTTTTTTTTGTATATTTAAGTCGGGCCTACGTTTAAATTCAAAATAAAAATTTGAAAAAAAAAAATCCCCCGTCAATTTTCGGACAGTTAAATAGTAACTTTCCTCTATTGTGGGCGATTTAAGGATTCCTGCAGTAAATGTTTGTAAATCGGTAAATACTTTTTTTCGATCTGTTTCTCGTTGGAAGCTAATAATCTTTATGATCCTTTCAAATAAGCTATTCAACATTTTATTTGAATTTCTGAGGTATTTTCCTGTATTTTAATTTGACTGATAGTACATTAAAGTACATTCTTAGTATTTCAGTTGAAAACTTTTAACTAAGCATAAATAATATTACCGTAATTGGCTGGTAGAGTGTAAATCAGCGCTAATTTAATTGAAGTTGAATGTCTAATTGTAACACAGTGTTTTAATTGAATGTAGTTTCTCCTATTCAGATCCTGAGAGAGTAAATGTCTATAAAATTACTTAAAATGGATTTAGGCATTATCCGCGGTAGAGACAGTCCTCCTTCTCTGCTCCGAAATGTGTGCAGTGTTCTTTTAGTGTATAATACACATTCATGCTCATTTAAAGTATGGAGAATATAAATGAAGGGCTGATGGGGGCAGGGAGGTCTGATTGTGCGGGGCTCGATGACTAAGTGAGTTGGTGGGTGTTAGCTAGCTGGCAAAAATATGGTATTATGAGGTAAATTGAGGGTCATTTTTTTTTTTTTTGTTTAAAAAATTTCCAGTTGGTGCGTCTGCGTGGTGCCAGCTTAGTGGAGTGTGGGGGGGGGGGGGGGGGGGGGGGGGGGGGGTGGTGTCCTACAATCCTCCTGCTCACCCCAGTAGATAGGGCCTACCCCATTGGTAATAGGCTAGGCAATTTATTAAGGTAATTAGTCACTTGGCAGTATAACCGAAAATAATGTGAGAACTGCCATCCTAAGCCACCATCACTAAAACATGGTTCTGACATATTTTTTAATACATTTTTTTTTCACGGGTAGGCTCGTTGTAAATTTATTTGAAACCTGCCCATCACAAAGCGGGCGCGTGTGTAAGGGAGCACCCGGGTGGCCGAGTGGTTAAGGCGTTGGATTTAAGTTCCAATGGACGTATGTCCGCATGGGTTCGAACCCCATCCCTGGTATAATTCTTTTACCTTAATTCTATGTTTAGTTTGACATGCGTAACTATATGCTAATTTTAGACAAGAAATATATAGGGCCTACAGTTCATGTTTGCAGATTTTCTTTCAGTGTATAATACACATTCATGCTCATTTAAAGTATGGAGTATATAAATGAAGGGCTGATGGGGGCAGGGAGATCTGATTGTGTGGGGCTCGATGACTAAGTGAGTTGGTGTTAGCTATCTGGCAAAAATATGGTATTATGAGGTAAATTGAGCGTCATTTTTTTTTTTTTTTTTTAAATTTCCAGTTGGTGCGTCTGCGTGGTGCCAGCTTAGTGGGGTGTGTGTGGGGTGGAGGGGGGGTGGTGCCCTACAATCCCCCTCCTCACCCTAGTAGATAGGGCCTACCCCATTGGTAATAGGCTAGGCAATTTATTAAGGTAATTAGTCACTTGGCAGTATAACCGAAAATACTGTGAGAACTGCCATCCTAAGCCACCATCACTAAAACATGGTTCTGACATATTTTTTAATACATTTTTTTTTTCACGGGTAGGCTCGTTGTAAATTTATTTGAAACCTGCCCATCACAAAGGCGGGCGCGTGTGTAAGAGAGCACCCGGGTGGCCGAGTGGTTGAGGCGTTGGATTTAAGTTCCAATGGACGTATGTCCGCATGGGTTCGAACCCCATCCCTGGTATAATTCTTTTACCTTAATTTTATGTTTAGTTTGACATGAGTAACTATATGCTAATTTTAGACAAGAAATATATAGGGCCTACAGTTCACCCTCCAATTCGAGACCACTTTGGGACCCGAAAATCATTGGGGTGGTCTCGGGGTTATTCTCCAATTAGAGGGCTATCTTTGTGTTTAAAAGTTTGAAGATTGTTACTGGGTCTTCGGAAAAGTGGTTTCAAATTACAGTATTATTGAACAAATCTTTATGAAAGCTAGCAAAATACAAAACTTAACCATACATTATCACATGTCTGAAATTTTAAAAGACCTGTGCTGGGATTTATGGATTTAAGACGAAGAATTTAAGCAAAGTTTTACGTTAAGTAAGTTTGATAAATCCAACCCCTAATAATGTAGTAAAACCAATCAAAAATGATTTCGCGGAAGATGGGTTAAATTTTATGGTAGATTTTTTTTTACTTGTGAGAGCCCGCAACTTAGGAATTGGGACCACAGGCGTACTTTCTGCCGTTACACTAACCACAGCTACGGGGTACGGTATCAGGTCCGGTGTTTGAACATTATAGGTAGTGAATTTTTCTCTGCATGCACTCCAATTCTGTTCACAACTTAATAACATTGGTACGCGGGCGTCTTCACTATGCCTGTAGCCATAGGAATTATCCATGGTAACGGCGTGTTTACAAACACACATAAGGAAAAAGCGTAGGATCACTATTAATAAGAAACTTGCTAACTTTATGTCGGTTTACATCATTTAGCATTATTAAAGCAATAGGTCTACACGATAAAAAAAAATAAATAAATAGATAGATATGGATCCAGGAGAGACAGGAAAGACTATGTCAAATTATGGGAAAAAAATACCCACACCTGAGGAAGTGAAACTAAGATGGATAGAAATTGTGCGGGTGAGTCGTTTTTCATACTCGATCGTATCTATGGTT
>NW_022706010.1:967674-974165 GCF_011630105.1 Anneissia japonica
GCCAATAAACAAAGCTGATCATGTGCTTTGTCAGGAATTACATAAAACGACTACTAAAAAATGACACCATGGATTGGCATTTCAGGGGCAGATACATTGACATTTATATATTCTGCAGATATTATTATCGCTAAATCTGTCATCGATTTTATCATTAGAACAAACCTAGTTCGACCTACGACCGATTATTCCACGCTGAGGAAGGCTTCCATAGTAAGATACACCGGGACGACCGTCAGCACACCATGAACCTAAATGTGTATTCGGAGGTAAGGCGCATCTACCAATATTACAAGAGAGATACAGGGAAAGTATGACGTCTCAGGGACACATGGCATCTATATCTCAGATATGCCAACTTTTATGTCAAGATTTTAAGGTCTTTTTTAGAAAGGGAATCTACATTGTTTGCAACAAAAAGAGAAACAGGAACCAGTCTTGCCCACCATTACCCATCCCAAACACCCCCTCCTTCAAACCAAACCTGGATCCGCTATCTATAAAATTTGGAAGAAACATATACATAAATATATATTATTTTTTTGGAAATTCAAGGTTACGGCGGGATAAAGGAAAACTTTTTTTTTTATAAAATTTCGGTGGGTGCGTTAATAGGACAAAAATATAACGTTATTTTTATTCGAAATCACCATTATTGGCGCGCGGCGGGTTCGCTAAGCAAGGTATAAAAACAGTCTCGCCTACAACATAACAAGATCAATATTAAATATAGTTATCAACTTCCAAAATAGGAACATTCTTGGAACTGATTATCGGCCAGTTTAAAGGGTTTTTTTATTTTTTTTTTTTTTTTTTTTTTTTTTTTTTTTGCAAATAATATTGGAACGGTATTATTATGTGTCTATAAGGTTGATTGGTGTCTCCCACTGAAAATATCTTACATTTAAATATCCTTTTGAATTCCTAAAGCCGGGTACTCACTGCGCGCGACGGCGACGCGACGACGAACGCACGCGACGGCGGGGAACCAACGGATCGCTTATGAGGATCCGTTCAGACTGCCACTGACAATCAGCAGACGGCGTTACGTCGTCTATCGCTAGCCGGAAGCAGAGGTGGATTCGTCGTGCAACGGTCGTAAGACGCAATGAGTGCCCGGCTTAAAGTTTTTAGCAGAAAATTATCAACAAAATTGAAAATTCATATAAACGCTAATTAGCTTCGTATACAATAATTTTTATATTATTTTTCTCATTTGAAGGAATCTTCAAAACAGATACCCGTACTGTCATCGTCAGCGTACGGACACGGAAAACCACTCGAAGTACCTTCCCGTCAACACGCGCGCATCGAGCGCGTAGTTAAAGGTTTTTATCGCACACGAGGTACAAATCTACCGGAATATGGCTCAGACCAGTGACGAGGATCGCTTATTATTTCAATAAAGAGGATAATCTAGTGACGAATGTAATACGTACTTTTGAGATTTGTTATATTATTTATATTTTTATTGATCTGTTATCAAAAAAATAAATATTATTGCATATACAGTATGTAAATTAGGCCTAAGTATTTATTTATTATCGCACACGAGGTAAAAAATCTACCGGAATAAGGCTCCCAGTGACGAGCATCGCTTATCATTTCAATAAAGAGGATAACCTATTGACGAATGTAATACGTATTTTTGAGTTTTGTTATATTATATTCAAGCTAATAATCTTTATGATCCTTTCAAATGAGCTACTCAACATTTTATTTGAATTTTTGAGGTATTTTCCTGTATTTGAATTTGACTGATAGTACATTAAAGTACATTCTTAGTATTTCAATTGAAAACTTTTAACTAAGCATAAATAATATTGTTATTGTAATGAATGTCTAATTGTAACACAGTGTTTTAATTGAATGTAGTTTCTCCTATTCAGATTTACCTGAGAGAGTAAATGTCTATAAAATGACTTAAAATGGATTTAGGCATTATCCGCGGTAGAGACAGTCCTCCTTCTCTGCTCCGAAATGTGTTCTTCAGTGTATAATACACATTATGTTCATTTAAAGTATGGCGAATATAAATGAAGGGCTGATGGAGGCAGGGAGGTCTGATTGTGTGGCTCGATGACTAAGTGAGTTGGTGTTAGCTAGCTGGCAAAAATATGGTATTATGAGGTAAATTGAGCGTCATTTTTTTTTTTGTTTAAAAAATTTCCAGTTGGTGCGTCTGCGTGGTGCCAGCTTAGTGGGGGGGGGGGGGGGGGGGGGGGGGGTGGTGCCCTACAATCCCCCTCCTCACCCTAGTAGATAGGGCCTACCCCATTGGTAATAGGCTAGGCAATTTATTAAGGTAATTAGTCACTTGGCAGTATAACCGAAAATACTGTGAGAACTGCCATCCTAAGCCACCATCACTAAAACATGGTTCTGACACGGGTAGGCTCGTTGTAAATTTATTTGAAACCTGCCCATCACAAAGGCGGGCGCGAGTGTAAGAGAGCACCCGGGTGGCCGAGTGGTTGAGGCGTTGGATTTAAGTTCCAATGGACGTATGTCCGCATGGGTTCGAACCCCATCCCTGGTATAATTCTTTTACCTTAATTTTATGTTTAGTTTGACATGCGTAACTATATGCTAATTTTAGACAAGAAATATATAGGGCCTACAGTTCATGTTTGCAGATTTTCTTTCAGTGTATAATACACATTCATGCTCATTTAAAGTATGGAGTATATAAATGAAGGGCTGATGGGGGCAGGGAGATCTGATTGTGTGGGGCTCGATGACTAAGTGAGTTGGTGTTAGCTATCTGGCAAAAATATGGTATTATGAGGTAAATTGAGCGTCATTTTTTTTTTTTTTTTTTAAATTTCCAGTTGGTGCGTCTGCGTGGTGCCAGCTTAGTGGGGTGTGTGGGGGGGGGGGGGTGGTGCCCTACAATCCCCCTCCTCACCCTGTCTCTTATACACATCTAGATGTGTATAAGAGACAGGTATAATTCTTTTACCTTAATTTTATGTTTAGTTTGACATGCGTAACTATATGCTAATTTTAGACAAGAAATATATAGGGCCTACAGTTCACCTTCCAATTCGAGACCACTTTGGGACCCGAAAATCATTGGGGTGGTCTCGGGGTTATTCTCCAATTAGAGGGCTATCTTTGTGTTTAAAAGTTTGAAGATTGTTATTGGTTCTTTGGAAAAGTGGTCACACCTGAGGAAGTGAAACTAAGATGGATAGAAATTGTGCGGGTGAGTCGTTTTTCCTACTCGATCGTATCTATGGTTAAGTTGATATTGAAAGTACGCAAATCTGGGTTACTAAATACTAAGTCTTATGTTGATATTTTCAGCGCGAGAAAAACATACGGAAGAATCATTTAGCAACAAAAGGCGATGGATCTGAACAATGGCCTGGTATCGAATCAGCGACAGAGGAACAGTTGAAAGAGAAAAATACATATTTCAACAACAACAAACAGGTAAATATCAGTTAAAAACGTACCGGTAGCTAACAACAAACTGGAAAATATAAATGAACACGTAGAGTAACAACAAGCAACAGCCAATTTTGAGTAGACCTAGTATAATTGATTTTGGTAAATTACTGGTTACTTGTATATACTTACTACTTACGTCTTACTATTCACTAAGGTACCTAAACATATTTCTTAGTTTTACTTAATTATTGAGAGGTGTGAGCCAATAAACAAAGCTGATCATGTGCTTTGTCAGGAATTACATAAAACGACTACTAAAAAATGACACATTGGATTGGCATTTCAGGGGCAGATACATTGACATTTATATATTCTGCAGATATAATTATCGCTAAATCTGTCATCGATTTTATCATTAGAACAAACCTAGTTCGACCTACGACCGATTATTCCACGTTGAGGAAGGCTTCCATAGTAAGATACACCGGGACGACCGTCAGCACACCATGAACCTAAATGTGTATTCCGAGGTAAGGCGCATCTACCAATATTACAAGAGAGATACAGGGAAAGTATGACGTCTCAGGGACACATGGCATCTATATCTCAGATATGCCAACTTTTATGTCAAGATTTTAAGGTCTCTTTTAGTAAGGGAATCTACATTGTTTGCAACAAAAAGAGAAACAGGAACCAGTCTTGCCCACCATTACCCATCCCAAACACCCCCTCCTTCAAACCAAACCTGGATCTGCTATCTATAAAATTTGGAAGAAACATATACATAAATATATATTATTTTTTTTGGAAATTCAAGGTTACGGCGGGATAAAGGAAAACTTTTTTTTTTTCTAAAATTTCGGTGGGTGCGTTAATAGGACAAAAATATAACGTTATTTTTATTCGAAATCACCATTACTGGCGCGCAGCGGGTTCGCTAAGCAAGGTATAAAAACAGTCTCGCCTACAACATAACAAGATCAATATTAAATATAGTTATCAACTTCCAAAATAGGAACATTCTTGGAACTGATTATCGGCCAGTTTAAAGGTTTTTTTTTTTTTTTTTTTTTTTTTTTTTTTTTGCGCAAATAATATTGGAACGGTATTATTATGTGTCTATAAGGTTGATTGGTGTCTCCCACTGAAAATATCTTACATTTAAATATCCTTTTGAAGCCGGGTACTCACTGCGCGCGACGGCGACGCGACGACGAACGCACGCGACGGCGGGGAACCAACGGATCGCTTATGAGGATCCGTTCAGACTGCCACTGACAATCAGCAGACGGCTTTACGTCGTCTATTGCTAGCCGGAAGCAGAGGTGGATTTGCCGTGCGACGGTCGAACGATGCCGTGAGTGCCCGGCTTAAAGTTTTTAGCAGAAAATTATCTTCAACAAAATTGAAAATTCATATAAACGCTAATTAGCTTCGTATACAATAATTTTTATATTATTTTTTTTTTTTTTTTTTTTTTTGCAAATAATATTGGAACGGTATTATTATGTGTCTATAAGGTTGATTGGTGTCTCCCACTGAAAATATCTTGCATTTAAATATCCTTTTGAAGCCGGGTACTCACTGCGCGTGACGGCGACGCGACGACGAACGCACGCGACGGCGGGGAACCAACGGATCGCTTATGAGGATCCGTTCAGACTGCCACTGACAATCAGCAGACGGCTTTACGTCGTCTATTGCTAGCCGGAAGCAGAGGTGGATTTGCCGTGCGACGGTCGAACGATGCCGTGAGTGCCCGGCTTAAAGTTTTTAGCAGAAAATTATCTTCAACAAAATTGAAAATTCATATAAACGCTAATTAGCTTCGTATACAATAATTTTTATATTATTTTTTTTTCATTTGAAGGAATCTTCAAAACAGATACCCGTACTGTCATCGTCGGCGTACGGACACGGAAAACCACTCGAAGTACCTTCCCGTCAACACGCGCGCATCGAGCGCGTAGTTAAAGGTTTTTATCGCACACGAGGTACAAATCTACCGGAATATGGCTCAGACCAGTGACGAGGATCGCTTATTATTTCAATAAAGAGGATAATCTAGTGACGAATGTAATACGTACTTTTGAGATTTGTTATATTATTTATATTTTTATTGATCTGTTATCAAAAAAATAAATATTATTGCATATACAGTATGTAAATTAGGCCTAAGTATTTATTTATTATCGCACACGAGGTACATATTTACCGAAATATGGCTCAGACAAGTGACGAGCATCGCTTATCATTTCAATAAAGAGGATGACCTATTGACGAATGTAATACGTATTTTTGAGTTTTGTTATATTATATTCAAGCTAATAATCTTTATGATCCTTTCAAATGAGCTACTCAACATTTTATTTGAATTTTTGAGGTATTTTCCTGTATTTGAATTTGACTGATAGTACATTAAAGTACATTCTTAGTATTTCAATTGAAAACTTTTAACTAAGCATAAATAATATTGTTATTGTAATGAATGTCTAATTGTAACACAGTGTTTTAATTGAATGTAGTTTCTCCTATTCAGATTTACCTGAGAGAGTAAATGTCTATAAAATGACTTAAAATGGATTTAGGCATTATCCGCGGTAGAGACAGTCCTCCTTCTCTGCTCCGAAATGTGTTCTTCAGTGTATAATACACATTATGTTCATTTAAAGTATGGCGAATATAAATGAAGGGCTGATGGAGGCAGGGAGGTCTGATTGTGTGGCTCGATGACTAAGTGAGTTGGTGTTAGCTAGCTGGCAAAAATATGGTATTATGAGGTAAATTGAGCGTCATTTTTTTTTTTGTTTAAAAAATTTCCAGTTGGTGCGTCTGCGTGGTGCCAGCTTAGTGGGGTGGGGAGGGGGGGGGGGGGTGGTGTCCTACAATCCTCCTGCTCACCCCAGTAGATAGGGCCTACCCCATTGGTAATAGGCTAGGCAATTTATTAAGGTAATTAGTCACTTGGCAGTATAACCGAAAATACTGTGAGAACTGCCATCCTAAGCCACCATCACTAAAACATGGTTCTGACATATTTTTTAATACTTTTTTTTTTTCACGGGTAGGCTCGTTGTAAATTTATTTGAAACCTG
>NW_022706010.1:978725-979339 GCF_011630105.1 Anneissia japonica
CCATGGTGGGGCTGAGGTGGTTGTGAAATCACGTTTTTGAAGTAGGCCTATGTAAAGTACATACTCAAAGACGATGTTTTTAAGCTTTGTTTTCTATGGTGTATACACACACATTAATAAGATCTCTATGGTTGTCAAAAATCCCTGAAAAAGATCATGAGAATTTCTTTTGGCGCATCATTGTGACTAATGGTGATGTGATGATGATGAATTTTACTAAAAGTGTCATTTCTGGCCATCTAGAGGTACTATTTCCTCAAATTTTCTCACCTCAGCTCCAACCATTGTGGGGCTGGGGTGGGTGTCGACTTACAAAATGCCCTCCCCCTCCACCTTTCAAAACAGATCTGTGCCCTTCCTATACATTAGCCTAGAGTACCGGTATGTGAAAATACACAAAACAAGAAATCCCCATGGTTAATGGTAAAAATTAACAAGATTGTATTTAGGGTATGACGTTAAACTCCATCGAGTCGGCTCCTGATGTATGTCTTAGTGACTGCTGTTTGTTTTTAGGATGTGATCTGGTTTTTCATGTCCATTTTTCGTGATTATGACTATTCTGGATAAAGAATGTTTGAGCAGAGGTGGATTCAAGCCCCCCCCCCCTTTCA